>NC_031967.2:80252221-80529721 GCF_001858045.2 Oreochromis niloticus | reverse complement strand
TGTGATAAAATGTGGGAAAGTTCAAGGGGGCTGAATACTTTTGCAAGCCACTGTAAACTTAAGCTGCTGGACAAATGAGCCACGTATATATTAAACACTGAACCAGAATGTATGGAGTTATTTTTTTTTTAAATTGGAGGAATGAAACTGTTATGAACATTTAGTAAAACATTCAATTCAATTCAATTTTATTTATATAGCACCAAATCACAACAACAGTCGCCTCAAGGCGCTTTATATTGTACAGTAGATCGTACAAAATAGATACAGAGAAAAACACAACAATCATATGACCCCCTATGAGCAAGCATTTTGAAGACAGTGGGAAGGAAAAACTCCCTTTTAACAGGAAGAAACCTCCAGCAGAACCAGGCTCAGGGAGGGGCGGGGCCATCTGCTGCGACCGGTTGGTGTGAGAGAAGGAAGACAGGATAAAGACATGCTGTGGAAGAGAGACAGAGATTAATAACAGGCATGATTCAGTGCAGAGGTCTATTAACACAAAGTGAGTCAACGTGAAGCACAGAGAATGAATCCGACAGCTGGTGGGTGTCAGCCATCTTTGTTCTTCACCTCAGGTAAGCAACCTGTCCATTGTTGTTGTCTGCGCCACGGAGTATCTCAGTCAGCCATTATGGGTTGGGTTTAAAAGCATCTAAGATTACATGTGCAAACTTGTTACCGATGTTGAGAAGCAATCTGCTATCGTAAACTATAAAACCAGAAGATTTTGGAACATAGAACAAAGCAATAAATAAGTTAACAACTACAAAGGTGCATAGTCTGTGCGGAGCAGTCGTGAAGGTGTCTGGACATGGCCGCGCCATCTTGCTAATCCAAGGCTCCCGCAAACGTGTCCTCCTTCTTCCTGGATCTGAAGGACAGGTGGGCCCACCCTATCCCAAGATTCATCGCAGCGTGGTGGTGGAACATATACTTGGGTCTCCAAAAGTTGATTCTGTTCATCTGGACGTAGCGTTTTGTGGGAGAAACGTTTCGTCATTCATCCAAGTGACTTCTTCAGTCTCAGCTGACTGCAGGTTTCCCCAAACCTTATAAACAGTACATTTGCATAATGACTGAAACCAGCCCACTGAAGGAACAATGGGCTGTGAGGTCAGTTCCTTAATCATAATTATGCAAATTCTCATGACCATTGATCAACAATCACTGACCAAAACCCACTGATCAAAGAACACTGATCAATGGCCATGAGTACCATTCACAGAGAGTTGGGGAATGGCTGCAATCACAGCGTTGTAAGATGGTGACAGATGTACCCTTAGGCCCCCTCCTCGATTCAGAGATGGTCTTTCCCTTTTCACGTAAATGGCCTCCTTGACTCCGCGCTCAAACCAGCGTTCCTCCCTGTCCAGGATGTGTACATCCTCATCATTGAAAGAGTGTCCACTGGCCTGTAGGTGTAAATAGACTGCAGAGTCCTGGCCTGATGAGGTAGCTCTTCTATGTTGTGCCATCCGCTTCGCTAGAGGTTGTTTGGTTTCCCCGATGTATAAATCCTGGCAATCCTCCTGGCACTTAACAGCGTACACTATGTTACTCTGTTTGTGTCGGGGGACCCGATCCTTGGGGTGGACCAGTTTTTGGCGCAGCGTGTTTTGGGGTTTAAAAGGCACAGAGACCCAATGTTTAGAAAAAATGCATCTCAACTGTTCCGATACTCCTGACACATATACTTGGGTCCAGAGATGGAGCAGCGCTCTCTCTCTGAGACTTTGCGGCTGTTTTATGATTGAGTCTGGCTTCAGTTCAGTCTAATTTGGCGGTTCTGACATCAGAGATTGTAGGAGAGGAACAGCCACACCCACAGCTGAGTTTCCCACCCGAAACAGAACGTTAACGTCTCCTCTCTGGGCTGTGTTGTTACGAGGTTTGTTCTGGGCTTTTAAGTGGAGGGCTGGAGCTTGTGAGTAATGGAAGCTGAGAGCTGTGTTTGCACATGCTCAGTGTTACAGGATGTTGGCTGGCTGTGAAAGCTGAATGCTCTCTGGTTAGAAGTGATATCACACATTAGGATAACTGTGCTCGCTCTCTGTCAGAGTACCAGGTCCTCGCTTTGACCACATGACTCTCAGTACACAGCATGATGTGTGCGCTGTAAACAGGAAGCAGAGGAGTAGGTCTGAGGCTGAGACTGAGGTGCAGATGTTTCCACATGTTTCTAGTCTGTCCTGTGTTTGATGATTATTTCAGGTATAGATGATGGAATATGACCAGCCTGATGTGAGCCTGCTTCTCTGCCAGTGCCACGCCTCTCTGTGCTTTTCTCTGCTCCTCTGCTTCCCCCTGCTGGCTCTTATCATTACTGACTGAGTCCTTACTGCCACTTTATTAGGTACAGCTTGCTAACACAGGCTCAGACCTGCTTTGCCTTCAGAGCTGCCTTAAATCTTCATTGCTCAGATTCAGCGAGGTGCGGGAAACATCCCTCAGAGTCATGTGATCAGTGACGTCTTCTTCAGCACTGACAGATAGAAAAGTGCATCCACATAAACAGGATATATAATAATAATAATCAAAGAATGATTTTCAGCTTTTCAGACCTTTGTCTGGGTGCTAATCCAGCTGTGTGTGTTTGTGATGACAGTAAATAAATGTCAGACTTACAGCTCCTGTTTTACCTCATTAAAGTGATAAGATGACTTCAGCGCTTTGACATGGATGGTAGTGAAAGCAGGAAATGACAAATGTAGCACAGCAGCAGCGTTTAACACGTCTGAGCTGGAAACAGAAACTCTGGTATGAACATTATTCATAGATCAGCTTCCAGCTTCTTTTGCTCGGCTATAGTTTGGATGGATTTTCAAGCATATATGCTCATATGATTTTAGATCCCTGACGTTCACTACTTGCCCTGTGGGTGGCCTCGTTGTGTTTACACTGGCAGCTAAAACAGCTGTGAAATTTAATTAGCACACGAAGGTGTGGCCCTCTTGTTTGGAAGGATATGAAGTTTATTTTTTGTTTTTTTGTTTTTTGAGCGTGAGTCCTGTCCACACTCCATACCAGTGGTGACGGTAATGCACCATGCAGTTGCTTGCCAACCCCCAATAATACTTACAAGAAGAAGAAGAAGAAGAAGAAGGTGTGGCCCTCTCACACTCTTCAGGTGTAGTCCTGCCTATTTTCAGTAAGCACCTCACCTGTGTGTCTGTGTTTAGTGTCCAGGTGTGGAGTGGAGCTTGTTGTTTGCATCTCTGTGTGAAGAAACTGTAAGTTTGCTTTGTTTCCTTCTTTAGCAGTTTGACTGCTAGTTTTCGCTCTGTGATGTTTGGACCAAATGTTAAGCTCTTATATCAGGACAAACTTTGATCACTTTTGTGTTTGAAGACAATTCCACATGATTATAGATTATTGACTGATTGAATTCACACATGCTATCAGTCAGTAGGTCTGCACTAAAACAATTGTTACTGTGATAAACAGTTTAAATAGATCTGTGTGAAACTTTAGACCAATCAGACACTGGTCATTAATCTGATTGAACATTGTGTCCAGTTAAAGGGAAGATCAATCTGATAAAATCAGTTTTTTGTTAAAAATTTGAAATTCAGATTTTTACTTAAGTCTCATGAAAAACAAACAAATAAATAAATTAAAAACAAAACAAAACACAAAGTAAAGCAGTTCAGGTTTACTCTGCAGGAGTAAACCTGAACTGGGCTTTGACTCGAGTCATGCATAACATACAGAAAAATATTTAGATGTGGCAGACATTTCCATGTCTTTGTGTTGTGCTGTTGTCATGTTCACGTTTTAATCGTTGGATTTGAGGTTTTTTTTATTATTCTTGTTTTTATTTTTCAGTTTAAAGCTTTTAATCATCAATAGTAGGTCAGAATGTGGCCTCTTGAGTTTCACTGTGTATTACCCTCCTCTGGGTTCCAAGTCTTTGAATTAAAAAAAAAAAAAGCTTCAAACTTTTTTTCCCCTTAACCTGATTTCTGGATCAAATAATACAGATTATCTGATATCAGAGTCCTTATAGAGCACGCACTCGGATAACTCAGTGCGATTTCAGTCTTTTGGAAATGTTCAGGTGTAAAGATCTGAAATACTTGAACTACTTTAACAGGATCAGAGGCTCATGTCCAAAAGATCAGGTCTGAGACCTCCTTATCAGCAGAGATGAAGACCTACAGAGCAGGAGGCAGCCTAATCCAGACAGGAAAAACAGAAGGAACTCACTAAAATATAATTTTAATAGTATACAGTAAATATGCAGACACACACGAAGCGTGACAAGCTCAAACATGAGGAAGTGTTGGTTTAAAAATTCCTCTGCTGACAGATAATGATTCTGGCGTCACAGAGACTGATGGAACTGAAAGCAGAACAGCAGGTGTATTTTTTATTATGTATTATTTCCTTTACATAAAATTAATCTGCTGTATGATCTGAATTAAAGTGTAAAACAAAGAAATTCCTGTTGTGTTTTGATGTTATATATATCTATTAGCTAACATCTTGTTATTGTTTCTGCTTCACAAAGATCAGGTGAACCGCAAACTGAAACTTTGATACATTCAGTTACTAGTTTTTCCAGTTTAAACTTTCACGGAAGATTGTTTCTTTTGTATTATGCTAGCTAAAAGCACGCAACATCATTCATAGCATTTTTGTTTATCACGAACATGATGTAAGACAAAGCAGAGAGATGACTTAAATGGGTGACTCAAGACCCACTTCCTCTATTCTCTGTCATCATATTATAAATATTATTGGGATCACTATAATACTTTATACCTTATACCTTACCTGGTCTGTGTGCCAGCTTTCTACTAGTTAACTGGCCATGGGAGACCGCCGTGCCTCCCTAAGCCTGTTTATGCTGGAGGGTTTTCTTCCCAGTTGCCAAAGCGCTTGGTGGAGGAGGTGGTATGTTCACGCCGTAGATTCTGTTTGTAGAACCAAAGTAAAAGCAGCCATCAGAAGACAGTTGGGTTAGAGAGAAAGAGGAGAATTCAAATGGCTTTCAGAAAGATGATGAACTGAAAGAAATTAAGTAAATGATAGACATTATTATTTTGAACTTTGAATTGCATAAAGTTATTCCAGTCATTAAATTCACCATAAATATATGCTAAATATAATCCTGAGTTACAAAAAAATCTAACAATAACAGAAGTTAATAAGATTGTATTTACAATATAAAAGAAAAGCTATATTGCTCAACTAGAACTGACAGCCAGGGAGAATGAAAGGCTGTGAAAGTTGAGTTAAGTACAGTGGCATCAGACCATCTGCACAGACAGCATGATAACACAGAGCTAGCCAAGAACACAGAGTGATGTTAAAGCTGAGTCTCTGCAGACCCCAGCACAGCAGCCAGAGCCTGAATTACAACTGATGAGCAGTCACACTGCAGCCCTTGTTTTTACTTGTTCTTACTTGTTCATGCTTTTACAGTATAAACACGAATATACTGATTATACGATTGCTTAAAAATTTTCGTCTTTGCTTTGTGTTGATAGCTTTTGCCTTCATACCCTAAGAAAAAGATGGTATGTGTTCTGAGTAGGTTATGAATTTGTGTTGTTGTGTGGAACTGTAGTTTATAGGCTTATATTTTTAAAATGGTAGCTATTAGACAGTTTCATGTCATTTTATGGAGACATGAGAAAATAATTTAACACACAAACACACACACAGTTGCAGATGCATTTGTATGAAGAAATAGCTGATAGTGGAGCTGTTCATCCATTCTTTATAATAACAGTGCAGGCAGTTGTATAGATGTAGCATGGACTTGATTAAAAAATGTTGGCTTCTCATTAAAAACACTGCATCACAAATGTTGAATCTGCTTCAATAGAAGGTAATTATGACAATGATTACAAAATGATTACAAAATAATTATTACAAAATAAGTACTGACTTCTGTTAATAAACAGACATGATTTAAGTAAAAGCACAGATGTTTCTGCGTCAACAGTGTTTGATCCTAGCTGTCCGTCTGACATACTTATGTCTAAATGTGTCCCTATTGGTGACAATCAATTACATCTTTAACTCTGCAACCTCCAGTTTTATGGGGAGAAGGAAAGCCGTACTGAACAAAGAGCTATAAGGAGCGTCTTATTATCAGTAAATTATTGTGTGTTCAGTTCTCTGCAAACTCAGCAGGAATAATTAGTTTGAAACTTTTAACTCTGCTGATCTTCTTTGAATCATGGATCGGCTGAAATGTTTGAAAATGTTTGTAATAAGTGTTGAACTCAATGACTCATTGGTTGAACTGGCTGTGTATTACTGGACTGAAGCCTCCAGTCACAGTGAATCAGTTTGTGTCAGTGAATGCATCGTGTGTGCGTCATGTCTCCATCTAGTGGACTGATAGTAGAAGTAGAGCAGCTGATTGCAGCTTCCTCTGCCTCACGCTGCTGTCTGACTGCAGTCAGCTGACACTGAGATGAAGCAGGAAAGAAGCAGCTGATATTTGGACAGCACACATGATGGAAAGGAGGATTTCAGTTGATGTGCACATGAATGATTTGTGTTTCCTCTGCAGGTGAAGGTAGAAAGTGTGTGTGAGCTGATGTGAATTGAGCAGCATGGATCAGTGTGAGGACAGAGAGGAGGGAGTCCCTCCCTCTAAAACCACTCTGTGTGGGGAACATGAGAGCCAGACCAAAGCTCAGAGGTGAGATGACCATCTCTAACTGTCCATGACTCTTCTCCATGTCACAGCTCAGCACTCACATCACTGCTCCATCATTATTCACAGGAACCCACCTGGACCTCCACCCAGGAGGTTGTCTTTAAAGAGTGACGCTTCTAAAGAATATCGGAATAATTTTAAAGCCCAGCAGACATCTAATCAAAAGAGGTGAGCTGTTAGTAATATAAACTCTTTGAGAGCTTATTTAATATTATTTAATCTTTATTATTATGTTAATGTTTAAATTATTTAACTATATAATTTAATTATTTAATGTTGTTGGATATAAAGTGCAGTTCAAACACATCATTCCCTGGGATTTTTTTTGTCATGTGTAAGGAAACATGAAGTTCACCTTAAACAGTTTTCCTGTGTAAATATAATTGGGCAAGATACAAATCCACATTCAATTGGATTATAAATGTATGTAAATAACAGATAGAAAGCACAGACATAGAGAGAGCATAGACAAAAGTGCATGTGTTAATGAGGCAAGGTGGGTAAAGTGTCGAATGCACAGAGTAGAAAAGTGCTTTTTAATGAACCAGTCCATTTACCATGTAAAGTGGCACTGATAATAATTTCAGTAATATTGCTGACAGTTCGATGGTAGGAACTGTTATTACATACAATTTAGTAAAGCAAGTCACCTAATTAAACAACCAAAGGCCCCATCCATATTACTACAGTACCTATTGGACATCTACCAATTGGCTCAGACCTGGCTTATCGAAGAACAAGAAGTGGCTACAGCTGTTCAAAATCCCACAAGGCTGGCCGACGTGATAGACGATGGGCAGGGCTGTGAGCACTGTTTTTTTGTTTGTTTGTTTTTTAAACACAATATGGATAAGATCTTGGAGAAGCTCATGGCTCTGCTAATTGGATAACATCTTGAAGAAGAACAACAGGAATTGAGAGACCTGGTGACCAGTGACGGACATTAGACCAGCTGCAAAACTGGAAGCAGTTTGTTCGCACTAACCAAAGCAGCTACCATCTTCATCTCATGCGCCCCCCCTGGCGCCAGCTGGATGCTCAAGGCAAAAGCTTATGGGAATAACAATATTCTCCCTTAGATAATAAGACTGTTTGTTATGACTTTCTCCCTCCTCATTCAAGGCCATCCGCGTTGACCGAAGAATGTTGACTTTTGCTTAACCGGGTGAAGGGACACTTTCTCTCAGCTGAACATGGAACACAGTCTGGGGGGAGTTCTTTTTTTCTCCTCGTCTTTCCTCACATTGTGCATTTTCCATTGTTGTTCGGTTCCGGGTCGCTGCTCGTGCGGCTGACCGGCCAACTACCTAGCCTGACCTGTCTCCCCAATGTGATGTTTGTGTATTGTATGTATGGTCGGCAAGGTCAGTCTCTTAATTGCCCCTCGGGGATAAATAAAGTCTTCTAAATCTGAATCAGGTGCTACACAAGTTAGAGCACTGCTGCGATCTTCATTAAATAGATAAATCCAAATTTAAAAAGAACCATGTCACTATTTTAAAATATTGGCTGAAAGTCTTTCTCATGTTGTAATCATCATTCTCAAAAGTAAATTTTTAATTTTAGTCTGAGTCTCGTAGGATGTGTTAGGATAAACTAATAACAGGTCTGAGCTGTTCCTCACAGTTGGATTCAAGTAACTGGTGCAGAGGGGAGGAACTAGAACTAAAATATGTGCTTATGCTACTTTGGGTGCCAGGAGATGAATACATGTCAAGCACTGAAGAGCAGAAACTGTAAAAAAAACTGGTGAAATTAAGAGTAAAACCAAAATGTTTGATACCAAACACCAGAAGTTAAAAGTGTTAAGTAAACATTGAGCAGTGATTAATTCTTCCTAAATCCCATCTGAAGTTTTCCTGACAGCAAGTTGTGAGAGCTTATATATAGTGCTAGTGCAGCGCCATTTGTACAGTGTAGATGACTCCTTAGAGTAATTTGTCCAGTTCTCAGAGAGCTCATTGTGAAACCTGGCCCCACCCTGTCATGTGATTTCCTGAGGTCAGATGGCCCAGGATGTGAGTGGGCGTTAAGGCGTCTGGGGAGGGAACTCAAAACTGGATTATAGATGGCAGACAGTTGGTGTCGTAAACCACCGCCTCTGTTCAAAGATGGTCGCTCACAGTGGATGTAAATGGCTTCTTTCACTCCTCTTTCAAACCATCTGTCCTCTCTGTCCAAAATGTGAACATTGGCATCCTCGAAAGAGTGACCTTTGTCTTGTCACGTGGAGCTGGCTCTTCTATGTTGTGCCATGCGCTTGTGAAGTGGCTGTTTGGCTGTTTCACAATGAGCTCACCCGAAACCCTGGCTGATTGGGACCCACACCCACTTTCACACCTTGGCTCATGTGATTAGGTAGAGGATCATCAGGGGGTCCTTTGTCCCTCTTTGGGGGGAAACTCCCACTGGGTTTAAATCTGGGACTCCCCACCATTGACCCTTAGAACTGAAGAAGCTTCTCGGATGAGAGGTGAGGCGTCTTCAAGCAACTCAAAGAAGTCCAGACGCTTTTCTTTTCGAGCTCCTTAGACTATGATGACCTGGATGACTGAGAACCTTCACAGACACAAAGGTATCAAGTCTTCTTCAACTTATGTGACTCCAAATTAAAAACACATTTTTCTTCCCTAACAGGATCTATGGTAGACCTGCTGGACCTGAACCTGTATCTGAACCCAGCTGTGTGTCCTTAAAGAGTGACTGGTCTAATCCACATAAAACTAATTTTAAAGTCCAGTCTCTGTCTGCTGCAGAGAGGTGAGCTGTTAGTAACATGAACTCTTTGATTTAACTGCTTGATATTGTTGGACATAAACTCCAATGCAAACACATTTCCTCAATCCTATTTACACCAATTATTGCAAGATAAAAAAAATTGTATAGTATAATGCAGGAAGAATAACAATGAACAAGATGCCACATAAAAGCAAAGAACAGGGGAACCAATGCACTAGCACGAAAGGTCATGACAATGAGCACTGAAGAATTACACATGAAAGTAATGAACTCAAAGCTCAAAATGAACTCAAAATAGGAAATTACCAACTCAACAGGAACTAAAAAAGAAAAAGAAATTAAATAACACAACAAACGTCATGTTGAAGTACTGTAATGATATTAAAATGTAGCAGAAATCAGAACTCAAGCATGAACAGAAAACCCAACACAATAACAAATAAGGACTTGGGTTTTATTTAAAAAAAAAAAAAAAGCCTGCAAAATGTTTCCCATTGCTCTCTAACTTTAAGTCAGTAGTCACTTGGCTCACAAGGTGGAAGAACAGCTAACTATGGTGTCAAATTTTAATAATGTTTTGGGGATAAAATGTGCACTAGAAAGTTCTGTCGGCCACTTTGTTTGTCTATCTGGGGACATAGTTGATGTGAAATAATTTTTCATGACTTTTCCACAGAGTGGAACTGGAGAGATCAGAGGTTCCCAGTGGTCAGTCTGCCCAGCAGCATCAAACACAGCTGGACTCCATATTTATGGTCTGTACATGTACAACAACTACTTTTACATCTATTCTGTTCACAGTCATCTCCATGCTGCTCTTTGTAGACCAGTGGATTGTCAGTGTGTCCAACATGGATCTGATGTTTGGCTCCATGATTTCAGTCTGATTGGCTCATTCATAAATATTCTGTTCCAGCTGCTGGAGGACAACATCATCACTTTTGTGAAGAACGAGCTGAAAAAGATCAAGAAGGTTCTTAGTCCAGAATTCCCAGAATGCTTAGAGAGTCAGAGCGAGGATGATGAGCAGAGGAGCAGCAGCAGCAGAGAGGGATTTGTGAAGATCACAGTGGACTTCTTAAGGAGAATGAAGCAGGAGGAGCTGGCTGACCGTCTGCAGAGCAGTAAGAACATTTTTTCATCTTTAAGGACATGGATAACATTGGTTTAAACAAAGTAAAAAATGAACTGATATTTTTTTTGCTGATTTTTCAGAACATCTGGCTGAAGTTTGTCAACTTAACCATAAATCTGCTCTGAAGAAGAAGTTCCAGTGTGTGTTTGAGGGGATTGCTAAAGCAGGAAACCCAACCCTTCTGAATGAGATCTACACAGAGCTCTACATCACAGAGGGAGGGACTGAAGAGGTCAATGATGAACATGAGGTCAGACAGATTGAAACAGCATCCAGGAAACCAAACAGACCAGAAACAACCATCAGACAAGAAGACATCTTTAAAGCCTCACCTGGAAGAGATGAACCAATCAGAACAGTGCTGACAAAAGGATGGGCTGGCATTGGGAAAACAGTCTTAATACAGAAGTTCAGCCTTGACTGGGCTGAAGCCAAAGCCAACCAGGACATCCAGTTCATATTTCCATTCACTTTCAGAGAGCTGAATGTGCTGAAAGAGGAAAAGTTCAGCTTGGTGGAACTTGTTCATCACTTTTTTACTGAAACCAAAGAAGCAGAAATCTGCAGCTTTGAAGACTTCCAGGTTGTGTTTATCTTTGATGGTCTGGATGAGTGTCGACTTCCTCTGGACTTCCACAAAACTGCAATCCTAACTGACCCTAGAAAGTCCACCTCAGTGGATGTGCTGCTGATAAACCTCATCAGTGGGAACCTGCTTCCCTCTGCTCGCCTCTGGCTAACCACACGACCTGCAGCAGCCAATCAGATCCCTCCACAGTGGCTTGGCAGGGTGACAGAGGTCAGAGGATTCACTGACCCACAGAAAGAGCAGTACTTCAAGAAGAAATTCAGAGATGAGGAGCAGGCCAGCAGGATCATCTCCCACATCAAGACATCACGAAGCCTCCACATCATGTGCCACATCCCAGTCTTCTGCTGGATCACTGCTACAGTTCTGGAGGATGTGCTGGAAACCAGAGAGGGAGGACAGCTGCCCAAGACCCTGACTGAGATGTACATCCACTTCCTGGTGGTTCAGGCCAAAGTGAAGAAGGTCAAGTATGATGGAGGAGCTGAGACAGATCCACACTGGAGTCCAGAGAGCAGGAAGATGATGGAGTCTCTGGGAAAACTGGCTTTTGATCAGCTGCAGAAAGGAAACCTGATCTTCTATGAATCAGACCTGACAGAGTGTGGCATCGATATCAGAGCAGCCTCAGTGTACTCAGGAGTGTTCACACAGATCTTTAAAGAGGAGAGAGGACTGTACCAGGACAAGGTGTTCTGCTTCATCCATCTGAGTGTTCAGGAGTTTCTGGCTGCTCTTCATGTCCATCTGACCTTCATCAACTCTGGACTAAATCCTCTGGTAGAACAACATACAACATCCCAGAATTCTGAAACAAAAGAATCTGCAGAGACTCTCTTCTACCAGAGTGCTGTGGACAAGGCCTTACAGAGTTCAAATGGACACCTGGACTTGTTCCTGCGCTTCCTTCTGGGTCTTTCACTGCAGACCAATCAGAAGCTCTTACGAGGCCTATTGACACAGACAGGATGTATTTCAGAAACCAATAAGGAAACGGTCCAGTACATCAAGAAGAAGCTTAATGAGAATATGTCTGCAGAGAAAAGCATCAATCTGTTCCACTGTCTGAATGAACTGAAGGATCACTCTTTAGTGGAGGAGATCCAACAGTCTCTGAGATCAGGAAGTCTCTCCACAGATAAACCATCTCCTGCTCAGTGGTCAGCTCTGGTCTTCATCTTACTGTCATCAGACGAAGAACTGGAAGCATTTGACCTGAATAAATACTCTGCTTCAGAGGAGGCTTTTCTGAGGCTGCTTCCAGTGGTACAAGCCTCTAACACAGCTCTGTAAGATGTATTTCACCACAGCAGACACAGTAGTTGCAGTTTAATAGCCTTTTACTGCAACGTGTGTGTGTGTGTCTGTGTGTCTGTGTGTTGTGTCTGGTGGCAGTTTAGCAATCGGAATTGTTGCCCAAAGTCCCCTTAAGATGCCCAACAGATTTACTTTCTCAAGTGAACCATCAAGGCATTTGCTATAATACCCCCCCCCCCCAAATTGGTAGGATGGTGCATAAAAATAAAATGAGAAATGCAGTGCTCACCCCTAGTACAAGGGGCAGTGGGGTTGAAAAGCTTAAGTGCTTTGCACTTTGTGTAATGCTGAGTTGAATAGCATGGCACAGCAAATGTGTACAATGGAAAATTGTGTTTTGTTGGTTTTCAGATTCTAATCTGGTATGGCTGAGGCTCCTCCTCATTGTACGCATCAATAGGAAGTTGATTAAGAATGATTTAGTTGAAGCTGTGCCAATCAACCCCACCTGAAGCTATCACTATAAATAAATCCTCTGATATCTCTCAGAAAAATGAATAATTTTGTCTTCTTTCCTATTATTGTCTTGTCAGACTGAGTGGCTGTAGCCTCTCAGAGAGAAGCTGTGAAACTCTGTCCTCAGTTGTGAGCTCTCATTCCTCTAATCTGAGACAGCTGGACCTGAGCAACAATGACCTACAGGATTCAGGAGTGAAGCTTCTGTGTGTTGGAGTCGCAAGTCAACACTGCAAACTAGAAACGCTAAGGTCAGATCAAGTGATATTTAATATTTTTGTCAATGATTGTTAGAAAAAAAACCCCCCAAGACTAAATTTATCCATGTGCTTTTGTGTCTTTGTGATCTTAGTAAAAATTTGAAGTTTCTAACTAATACTCAAATCAGAATTCATTAACGAACAGAAAAAAACTATTGCCAAATCTAGTGACTCCTTGTTGCACAATGAATACACATTAATGACTGTGTTATTTGTCTTTGCGTTCATAATTTTCAGACTTACTGACTGTAACCTGACAGAGACAAGCTGTGAAGATCTGTCCTCAGCTGTGAGCTCCCAGTCCTCTTGTCTGAGAGAGCTGGACCTGAGTAATAATGACCTACAGGATTCAGGAGTGAAACTTCTGTGTGTTGGAGTAGCAAATGAACACTGCAAACTCGAAATTCTAAGGTCAGATCAGGTGATATTTATATTTTTGTCAATGATTGTTAGAAAAAAATATCACTAAAAGGCTAAACTTTATCCATGTGCTTTTTTATCTTTGTGTTATTTAGTCAAAAAAAAAAAATCTAACATGGCTAACGTGGCTAAATGATTAAGACAGAATTCATGAATCAAAAGGAAAAAAAAATAATATTGCCAAATCTAGCAACTCCTCATTGCACCATAAATGTACTTTAACACCAGTGGGGTTTTTTTAAAATTTGTGTTTAAACCTTTTTTAGACTAAGTGGCTGTAACCTGTCAGACCCAAGCTGTGAAGCTCTGTACTTAGTTATCCACGCCCAATCATCTAGTCTCAGAGAGCTTGATCTGAGTAACAACAACCTGCAGGATTCAGCATTGAAGATACTGAAGACTCCAAACTCGACAATTATCAGGTCAGATCAAGATTATTTTTCTTTTAAAAATGACCAACAACAATGACCAACAGTTAAAGATAATGAGGAGAAACTGTAAAGATCAATCTTGCTAAATGTCAGCTATTGTGACATGGAGCTGTTTCTATGAGCAGAGTAAATACTTTCCATGCATTAATTGTGTCTATTTTTATTTTATTTTGTTATTCAATAACATCGTTAAATTTGATTATTTGACATAATCATAGTAATTTATTTCTTTACTATTTTGCCTTATTTCCATGCATAAGATCGACACTAAAAAAATCTACTAGTTATGTATGGATAAATTTGCAGACAACTGCAAATTTAAAATTTAATTTGTCACACACACAAACATACACAGTACGACATGTGGTGAAATGATTATTGCTGTGCAAAGCACAACCATTAAACAACAGTAAGGGTGATCGTGGCTCAAGAGTTGGGAGGTCGCCTTGTAATCGGTCGTTGTGTCCTTGGGCAAGACACTTCACCCGTTGCCTACTGGTGGTGGTCAGAGGGCCCGGTGGCGCCAGTGTCCGGCAGCCTCGCCTCTGTCAGTGCGTCCCAGGGTGGATGTGGCTACAATGTAGCTTGCCATCACCAGTGTGTGAATGTGTGTGTGGATGGGTGGATGACTGGGTGTGTAAAGCGCTTTGGGGTCCTTAGGGACTAGTAAAGCGCTATATAAATACAGGCCGTTTACCGTAAAGAATCTACAGATTTGCAGGTTTACAAATTATGACAAAATTTAGAAATTTACATTAAAAAAATTATGTGCAAATAACAATTTAAGACAGAAATTATAAGAAATGTGCAAATAAACGTGTGCGTGCAGTGACGTGTTGTATGCGACTCCAGTCCTACACTTGGTTCAGGGCCTGAATATCCTGGGGGAAGAAGCTCCTCCTCATTCTCTCTGGTTTGGCCTGAAGGGAGCGGAAGCGCTTCCCAGACCTCAACAGTGAGAAGAGACCACTGTTGGGATGGAAGAGGTCCATGATAACCTTCCTGACTTTGTTCTTGCACCGCTTGGTGTAGATGGACAGCAGGTCAGGAATCTCTGATCAAATGATGCGTTTGGCTGAGCACACCAGTCTTTGCAGATCTTGTCTGTCCTGCTTGGTGCTGTTCTATGGTTAGGTCTGGATCAGGTAACCCTTAATCCTCCCTTAGTAATTCTGCAATAGGTGTAGGCTGCTGGGGGATTCCCATGATGCACTGAGTATTTCTTCTTTAGTCACCTTTCTCACTCATTATGTGTTAACAGACCGAGTTTTGGACCCAGATTAATCCGCAAGACTCCTGACAACGGTAGCTGTAATGCTTTGGCAATCCATCAAGCAGTGCGCCTTCATAGCTTACTAAAGTCGTACTAAAACATTTTTTGACAGATTTCTGCGCGTCGTGTACTACATAAAATCAGTTCGAGGTCAGTGAGCACAACCAGAGTTCATGCATAAGGCATGCTGTCGATTTTTGAGATCATTAAAGGATTTTAAGTGCGCCTTATAGTGCAAAAAATACGGTAGATAAAATTGAATCAAAGTTGTATTGAACTAACAGAAAATATATGCTCTTAATTATTTTAAGGAGCTTGGAAAGAAAGTGACCGGCCTGTCATGGTCTGTGTACAGAAGGCAGGAAATGAAGACCCAAATGCAGAACAGCAAAAATATATCTCAAAACTCAGCTTTTATTGCTGGACAGCAAAAAGAACAGAAAACTAACTAGACTAGAAATGCGAAAATAAACTAAGCAGGAGGAGAGAACGCACAGCCAGGTATGAGTGTACAATGCAACACAGAGCAAGGATAACACAGGGCTTAAATACACACTGGAGTAATCAGGGAATGGGAGACAAGAGGAACACAGTTGGGAGAAATCAGACCTAATGAGAAAAGTGAAACAAAACTAGAAACAAAGACATGAGAAACGGACGTGCAAAGTAAAAACTGAAACACGACAGGCACAAACTTGACACTGAACTAAACCTACACTAAACACAAGGACATAGGAACCAAAACCTAAGAACAAGAAATTGCAAACCACGAAGAACTGGAGTGCAAGAAATACAAAACAGAACCCAAACCCTAATAATAATAATCATAATAATCATAATAATCATAATCATAATAATAATCCAAAAACCCAAAACACTGGTTCACCGATCCTGGACTGTGATATGTCCTTCCTAAGGTTTTTTGAAGTGATGTCAGGTTATATGACCTCAGCCCACACTAGGGTTTAGTAATGCCACAATTTAACATCGGTATTCCCATCACTGGTCCTGATCACCCCAAATTTGTGTTCCAGAGAATGGTGAGATTCAAGGAGTAAGTACTAATCTCAGTGTGTGGGCCTGTGATAAACTTTAATGTTTAGGTTACCATATTCTTTAGTGTAAATAATCGAGTAAAAAAAAGAAAGATACATACTTTTTTTTTCTTTTCTTTTACCCACGATACTTGGAATCAGTCATATTTCATTCAATACCCTGGGGTACTGACAGATCCAGGATCAGTCCAAATCATCAGCAGTTTGATGCATGTACAGATGCCATTTAATGTCTATGTGTGCATGCTGAAAGAGAACCCCCCCCCCCCTTTTTTTTTTCAGGGTGGAGCCTGCTGGAGTCCAATGGTTGAGACCAGGTCTGAGGAAGTGTAAGTGTGTTTTTAATGTGGTTCCTAAAAACACAGCAGCATACATTTAACTATCTTCAAACTGTCACATCACTCATTCAAATCTCTGATGTCAGGAGTCATCATCAAAGTGTCAATCAATGAACAGATGATGGATCAATAACTGCAGCTGAATTGTGTTTGTTCTCTCCATCAGATTCCTGTCAACTCACAATCAACACAAACACAGTACACACAAACCTCAAACTGTCTGACAACAACAGGAAGATGACATATGTAAGGGAGTTTCAATCATATCCTGATCATCCAGACAGATTTGATGTTTATCCTCAGCTGCTGTGTAGAAATAGTTTGATTGGTCGCTGTTACTGGGAGGTTGAATGGAGAGGAAGAGTTGAGATATCAGTGAGTTGCAGAAGAATCAGAAAGAAAGGACGCAGTTATGACTGTTTGTTTGGAAGGAATGATCATTCCTGGAGTCTGTTGTGCTCTGATGATCGTCCTCGTTCTGTCTGGCACAATAACAGACAAACATCCATCTCATCCTCCTCCTCTGTCTCTAACAGAGTAGCAGTGTATGTGGACTGTCCTGCAGGCACTCTGTCCTTCTACAGTGTCTCCTCTGACACTCTGATCCACCTCCACACCTTCAACACCACATTCACTGAAACTCTTTATCCTGGGTTTAGAGTCTGGTCTGGAGGTTCGATGTCTCTGTGTGCACTTGAGTGTAAAGAATGTCCTCCAGTTAGAGAAACACTCTGATTGTTGAACAGATAGTTCAGTCTGTACATGTCTGTCTCTGTCACTCACAAACACGTTGTCAGATTCATGGATTCAATCAGTTGATGTTTTAAACTGTTCTAAATGATTCCTTGTAAATGGCTTGCTCTTCAGTCCCTTAACCTCCTTGGACCTGGTGTCCACATATTTGGACATCACATTTTTCGTTGTCTTGGCCAAAATACAACATTTTGCTCCTCAAGGGCCTAATATCCACTCACGAGGACATTATACTGGCTCTATGTTATCAAAATGTAAAACTATCCTCATGTGGCTCTCTCGTTTTTCCTAGAAACAAAAATCAGGTAAAACAAAAACTGGTGATTCTTTGGGACCCAATGAATGTAAAAACAATCAGCCCAAATATCATAGTGAAATTAAAAATGTATGCCATGGAAGAATTTGGGTCTTAAGAGGTTAAAGATGGAAGGTACAATTATTCCCGGATCCACATTTTATTTTTATTTTTCTGCTAACTCGCTGTGAAAATTTGTGTGTCTCTGAAGCTCCGTTCACAACCTTTATATTTCCGTGTTCAACAAGCGTGTTCTGAGCACATTTAAATGAATGCAAATGTTTGATTTCTCTTTCTTAATGTAATTTTTCTATCTTGACTGAATAAGTGGACATCCAATTGTACTCAGTGTATAAAATATTAAAGAGACTGAGCATCTCTCACGTTTTTGTCATTCTATAAAAACAGCTGCTTTTAAAAACTGAGCCAATGAAAGAAACATGAACTTGAATATTGATCAGATACATACAGCTCTGATGTCACTCTGATGATCTCCATGTGGCTTCCTATCCTGACGGATAGGAAACAACATGTGACGATGGGGAAGAATGTCTTGGACTCCCATGACATCAGCACCGGCTTCCCTCAGGGCTTTGTTCTTTCTCCTCTGCTCTTCTCCCTGTACACCAACTGCTGGACCTCCAACCACCAGTCTGTCAAGCTAATTAAGTTTGCAGATGACACCACCGTTATCGGACTCATCTCGGACGGGGATGAGTCTGCCTACAGGATGGAGGTTGAACGTCTGGTGTCCTAGTGCAGACACAACAAAGTGGTGCTGAATGCCCGTCATAAAAAAGACCTAGCAGAGGATGTAATTCCTGAGGCTGCTGAAGAAATTCAACCTGCCAACACGGACAATGATGTAATTCTACACTGCAATCATCGAGTCCATTCTCACCTCCTCCATCACCGTGTGGTACGGTGGAGTTACCATCAGTGACAAACAGAGACTGCAGCATGTTGTGCGTTCTGCTGAGAAGGTGATTGGCTGCAGACTCCCATCTCTGCAGAACCTTTACACCTCCAGGACACTGCGGTATGCAGCTCGGATCACAGCTGACCCTTCTCACCCTGGACACAGTCTGTTTGACCTGCTCCCCTCAGGTAGGAGGCTCCGGTCCATTCAGACCAGAACCTCTCATCATTAGCAACAGTTTCTTCCCCTCTGCTGTGGGACTCATGAATAATAACCATAAGATTGTTCCCACCACTTGCTCTGATTCAAACACATGATCCTATTGTATTATGTTCTCTGCATCTGTTCCATTTTTGCACTGATCATCACCTGCATTCATGTATATATCAATCTGCTTAGCATTTTTTTATTTTTATTTTTATGTTTATTTCAGTTTTTGTGTTGTAGTATGTTAGTATTTTTGTCATATAGTATGTTAGTATGTTTGGCACAAAGTACCGCAACAATTTCCTAATGTTGTAAATCTGCTCAACATTTGGCAATAAACTCTTTTCTGATTCTGAACTCTTCATTGATGGTGATTTGTGGCCCTCTGCTGGTGAGAAGATGAACTGCATGATGTAGCTTAAGAACACTGATGACATGAAGTGTTTTTAAATCTGCTTTTTCTAATTGTTCAGGCTCCTGCTCCAGGAAACAGTTTCAACAGACTGAGTTTCAAAGTAAAATTAGTTGATCTGAGTTACAAAAAAACCCAATTTTATTTTGGAGGGAGCTGACATTTAATAACCATTATGTTGTAATGTGAGTGTGGACAGAGTATCTGAGCAATGATAGGAATACATTTACAGAGTTGTAAATCAGACTAAACAAACAGCCTGAGAGCCCCTGAACTCTGGGTCTTTATATTTACAGGGACAGCAGAAGATAGAGAGCGCACTTTGGAAATTGTTCTTTTTTTATTGATGTGTCTTTGATATATTGGGTGGGCCATTTATATGGATACACCGTGATAACATGGGAATGATTGGTGATAAAAGAATAAAGTTACGTTGAAACCCATCACACCATTGTTTTTCTTGTGACATTACCAATAACCTCTCCATGAATCGCTACCTTATCGTGGTGGAGGGGTTTGTGTGTCACAGGGATCCCAGGGGCTATGTTGTCTGGGGGCTTTTGCCCCCTGGTAGGGTCTCCCATGGCAAATTGGTCCTGGGTGAGGGACCAGACAAAGAGCGATTCAGAAGACCCGTATGAAAAGAACATCGAGGGAACAGTTTACCCTGCCCGGGATAGGGTTACCGGGGCCCCGCCCTGGAGCCAGGCCCGGGGAGGGTGCCCGAGGGCGAGCGTCTGGTGGCCGGGCCTTAGTCCATGGGGCCCGGCCGGGCACAGCCCGAAGAGGAGACATGGGCCCATCCTCCCGCAGGCCCACCACCTGCAGGAGGCGCCATAGGGGTCGGGTGCATTGTGTGTCGGGCGGCGGCCAGGAGCGGAGGCCCTGGCGGACCGATCCCCGGCTGCCAAGACTGGCAATAGGGACATGGAATGTCACCTCTCTGGTGGGGAAGGAGCCTGAGTTAGTGCGTGAGGTTGAGAAGTACCGGCTAGATATAGTCTGGCTCTAGTCTCCTGGAGAGGGGCTGGACTCTGTCTCAGTCTGGAGTTGCCCCTGGTGAGAGGCGGCGAGCTGGGGTGGGTATTCTAATATCCCCCCGGGTTGGGGTTTTTCCCGGTGGATGAGAGGGTTTGTTCCCTGCGCCTCAGGGTCGGGGAACGGGTCCTGACTGTCATCTGCGCTTATGCGCCGAGTGGCAGTTCAGAGTACCCAGCCTTCTTAGAGTCCCTGGGGGGGGGGGGGGGGGGGGTGCTGGAAGGTGCCCCACCTGGAGACTCTGTTGTCCTACTGGGAGACTTCAATGCTCACGTGGGTAACGACAGCGAGACCTGGAGGGGCGTGATTGGGAGGAACGGCCTCCCTGATCTGAACCCGAGTGGTGTTTTGTTGTTGGACTTCTGTGCAAATCACAGTTTGGCCATAACGAACACCTTGTTCGAACATAAGAGTGTCCATAAGTGCACGTGGCACCAGGATGCTCTAGGCCGCAGGTCGATGATCGACTTTGTAATCGTATCACCAGACCTGCGACCATATGTTCTGGACACTCGGGTAAAGAGAGGGGCTGAGCTGTCAACTGATCACCACCTGGTGGTGAGTTGGATCAGGTGGCGGGGGAGGACGCCGGACAGACCCGGCGCACCTAAACGCGTAGTGAGGGTGTGCTGGGAACGGCTAGCAGAGGCCCCAGTCCGCGAGATCTTCAACGCACACCTCCGGCAGAGCTTCAACAACATTCCGAGGAAGACTGGGGACATTGAGTCCGAATGGACCATGTTCAGCGTCTCCATTGCCGAAGCTGCTGCATTGAGCTGCGGCCGCAAGGTGGTTGGTGCCTGCCGTGGTGGTAATCCCCGAACCAAATGGTGGACACCAGAGGTGAAGGGAGCCACCAGGCTGAAGAAGGAGTCCTATCGGGCTTGGTTAGCCTGTGGGACTCCAGAGGCAGCTGACAGGTATCGACAGGCCAAGCGGAATGCGGCTCGGGCAGTGGCTGAAGCAAAAACTCGGGTGTGGGAGGAGTTCGGAGAGGCCATGGAAAAAGACTTTCGGACTGCCTCGAAGAGATTCTGGCAAACCGTCAGGCGTCTCAGGAGGGGAAAACGGTGCTCTACCTACACTGTGTATAGTGCTGGCGGTGCGCTGCTGACGTCGACTGAGAAAATTGTCAGACGGTGGAAGGAATACTTCGAGGACCTCCTTAATCCCACTGACACGTCTTCCGAGGAGGAAGCAGAGTCTGGGGATGAGGGGAATGACCCGCCAATTTCTGGGGTCGAGGTCACTGAGGCAGTTAAACAACTCCTCGGTGGCAGAGCCCCTGGTGTTGATGAGGTCCGCCCCGAGTTCCTGAAGGCTCTGGACGTTGTAGGGCTGTCCTGGTTGACACGCCTCTACAATGTTGCGTGGAGATCAGGGGCAGTACCCCTGGACTGGCAGACCGGGGTGGTGGTCCCCATCTTTAAGAAGGGAGACCGGAGGGTGTGTTCCAACTACAGGGGGATCACACTCCTCAGCCTCCCTGGGAAAGTCTATGCCAGGGTGCTGGAAAGGAGAGTTCGTCCGTTAGTCGAACCTCGGATACAGGAGGAACAATGCGGTTTTCGTCCTGGTCGCGGAACACTGGACCAGCTCTTTATCCTCTCGAGGATACTTGAGGGTGCATGGGAGTTTGCCCAACCAGTCTACATGTGTTTTGTGGACTTGGAGAAGGCATTCGACCGTGTCCCTCGGGGTGTCCTGTGGGAGGTGTTGCGGGAGTATGGGGTGTCTGGCCCATTGCTACGGGCCATTCGATCCCTATACAGCCGTTGTAAGAGTTTGGTTCGCATTGCCGGCAATAAGTCGGACTCGTTTCCGGTGGGTGATGGGCTCCGCCAGGGCTGCCCTTTATCACCGAATCTGTTCATAATTTTTATGGACAGGATTTCTAGGCGCAGCCAAGTGGCGGAGGGCTTTCACTTCGGTGGCCTCAGAATCTCATCTCTGCTTTTTGCGGATGATGTGGTTCTGGTGGCTTCATCGGGTGAGGGCCTCCAGCTCGCACTGGAACGGTTCGCAGCCGAGTGTGAAGCAGCGGGAATGAGGATCAGCACCTCCAAATCTGAGGCCATGGTTCTCAGCCGGAAAAGGGTGGAGTGCCCACTCCGGGTCGGGGATGAGTTCCTGCCCCAAGTGGAGGAGTTTAAGTATCTCGGGGTCTTGTTCGCGAGTGATGGGAGAAGGGAGCCGGAGATCGACAGACGGATTGGTGCTGCAGTGATGCGGACGCTGCACCGGTCCGTCGTGGTGAAGAGGGAGCTGAGTGTAAAAGCGAAGCTCTCAATTTACCGGTCGATCTACGTCCCGACCCTCACCTATGGCCACGAGCTGTGGGTAGTGACCGAAAGAACGAGATCGCGGATACAAGCGGCAGAAATGAGCTTCCTCCGAAGGGTGGCTGGCCTCTCCCTTAGAGATAGGGCGAGAAGTTCGGCCATCCGGGAGGGGCTCAGAGTAGAGCCGCTGCTCCTCCACATCGAAAGGAGCCAGTTGAGGTGGTTCGGGCATCTGACAAGGATGCCCCCTGGGCGCCTCCTGGGTGAGGTGTTTCGGGCATGTCCCACCGGGAGGAGGCCCCGGGGCAGACCCAGGACGCGCTGGAGAGATTATATCTCTCGGCTGGCCTGGGAACGCCTTGGTGTTCCCCCGGATGAGCTGGAGGAGGTGGCTGGGGAGAGGGAGGTCTGGGCTTCTCTGCTTAGGCTGCTGCCCCCGCGACCCGACCTCGGATAAAGCGGATGAGGATGGATGGATGAGGATGGACATTACCAATAAGTTTGATGTGTCACATGGCCCTCTTCCTATTGAAAAAACAAAAGTTGTATCCAAGATGGCCGACTTCTAAATGGCCACCATGGTCACCACCCATCTTGAGGAGTTTTCCCCCTCACATATACTAATGTGCCACAAACAGGACTTTAATATCACCAACCATTCTAGATTCATACCAAGGAGTATTAGGGCCACATTAAGACAATTAATATTATTGATCAGTTTGAGAATAATGTGGAAATGTAGAAATTAGTTGTTGTTTCAGCACAAACTGTTTGTTTCACTAACTTATCTACTGTGATGGAAGATTTCTTTTCTCATGTATTAATCACATATTGAATCATTTCACATTAATAATAGTAATTTCACTTTCTCACTTGGTTGTATACATGTGCACTACAGAGGGGCTTTATGCTCAACACCAGGTGCCCCCAATCCCAGTCCACGTGGGCCGGTGTCCCTGCAGGTTTTGGATCTCATATATATATATTTGAATACAGAATATATTTGATACATACTGTAGATGTACTGTAGAGTTAGATATTGCAGTTTGTCACTCGTAAATACATAAATGTGAGCAGCTATTAGGTAAAATATCTTTCTAGAAATACTAAATGTTTTCATATTTTATTTAAAACATTTCAATGTTTTTCATATATTTACAGAACATTAATATTGATCCTGCCAGTCTCACCTGTTTCATTTCCAGCAGTTGATAAGGTAAAAATGATTCAGTACATGAATAAAGTGAAAATTTGCTCACAAGTGGACTTTTCAATGCCTTTATACATAATAACAGGACACGTGATCTGACTGCTGCTGTAGTTGCTGTCCTGCACGTCTTCAATCATTTAGATAACAGAGACATCTACTGGTTCAGAGGGAGAACTGCAGCAGTTGTAGCTGTGTTTTTACATGGAACACTTTTTTATTATTATCTTTTAGGTGTATATACAAATATGCAAAGATGTAACACTAAATTAAATGCCACAAATGCAGAGCTAAAGAAATCCAAGGGGAGATATATTTTATCTCAGGTATCCAAATCAGATGGTTTAGAGTATCATATAGTTCTTATGGTTTGTTTTCTCTAAGTAATTTCATTACTTGGAGAAAACTTTAAACTTTCAGCAAGCCCACCCACTAACCCACTACCTGCAAAAATTCACTTGCCTCCATGGAGTTTTCCCAGCCATTTCTTATTCATATCCTGAGCCAGGGCTGGACTGGGACAAAAAATCGGGCATTTTGACTAGAGACCGGCCCACCATGTATTATAGAAAAGCCATAAAGCCTTTGAATGAAAATGAATGCTGTTGTGACAGTGATGTACACTATCTTGTTGGTATATGTATGATTTCTATACATTTGACATCAGATAAAAACTTTGATGTAAGATTGAAATATTTATTAAAAGCGAGACATTTTAAATGAGAATAAGAAAGAAAAGTATTTCCTTGTGCCCCCCTTTCCCTGTTAATGCCCTACCTGGCCCCCTGGCAAAACTTTGCTAGACCCGCCCCTGCACAGTTACCAGCTGTCAGCTACATAGAAAAGGATCCTGGTGTTATTTGTCTCTCAGAAACAGTTCATAACTTCCCTTCAACTCATTTATGTCACCTAAAAGGTAAACCTGTTTCTCCATCACCTGTTCAGCTCTGATGATTCAGTAAGGACATCTCCTGGTTTCATCTCCATGTTTCCCTCTCACCAGATAACCAAACTAATATCATGACCAGCAGCTTTTACAGCTGTGGCTCCAGCAAAAATCAGCTGATACTAGAAATAAATATTAAAATAAATTCTAACAACAGCTGATCAAGCTTAAACGTGCTGCTGTTGTTTAGCGCAACATCCGTTGGTTTCCTCTTTCTGGCGCAAAGTGGGCGATAAACAAACAAGGGAGACAGGACTTGCGTGAGAAAAGCCGATCAGCTGATCATTGATCAATTTCATGACTGAAGTAGCAACAGGAGAGGGATGGAGAGAGAATGAGCGAAGAAGAAACAGCTGACAGCGTAAAGACACAGAATAACTCCAGCTTTGTGTCTTTTTCCATTCTAGCTGAAGTACGGGACAAACTGTGTTCCTTTTCAGCTCAATACAGAATGCGTAATACGGGACAATCTCTGAATATGGGACGATTACCTTTTTAAAGGGACGGTTGGCAACTCTACTAACTAACCTAATGAAAAAAATAAAGTTCACTATCAGTAACATCATAGCACCCACCCAGCTGTATAGAAACATGCTAGCTTGTAGAGTTATTGTAACTGACTGTAAAAAGTCAGCACAACGAAAATAAACTCCACCTAAACTTGGTTTATATCTGACCCAGACAGACTGCAGGTCATAACTTCTTACCTGAAGTTCAGTTCACCTGATACTCAGACTGGCGGCTGCCTCGGGTCTCTCCTCCTCCTGCCTCCCCTTTCCCTCATCCACCTGCTGGCCTCTGTGGAAGCTCCGCTATAGCCACCACCAAACAACTGACTTATTTTTACACATTGAACAGCATCTGGCCAATTCACCACCTTTCATTGTTTATACCATTACACACACACACACACACACACAAAAAAAACAACAACAAAAAACAAAACCCACATCGGCCCATAAAAACAAAAAATCACCATCGGCCCACTGGGCAAATGCCCGGTATGCCCGATGGCCAGTCCAGCTATGTCCTGAGCTTAGCCCATAATGTCTGGTCATGTCTAGTCACCTCGGAATAACAAACACTTACAGTCGGGTCCTCCGTTATTTCTTTGGGCTCAGTCTCAAATCGGATGCGGTGAAATTCTGTCACTTGTGCCATACCTGCAGGCTCACATGTAAACCTAGCCAGGTGCCCATCCCAGTTATTACAGAGGCATTTCAACATGATATCACTGACTGTGTTGGATCGATTCCAAAAAAAAAAAAAAATATCAGGAAACCAGTGCATCCTTACAATGATGTGTACAGCTACACGTTACCCCGAGGCCATCCCTTTGTGCTTATTAAAAATCTGTGCCTTTGTAAACGCACTTGTAAAGGTGTTTTCTCCCTTCTGTCTTCCAAAACATATTGAAACAGATCAGGGCAAAAACTTCATGTCCAAAATGTTTGCACAAGTAATGATAGAACTTGGAGTCAGACGCCACACCTCTAGTGCTTATCATCCTGACAGTCGGGGTGTTTTAGAATGGATTCACCAAATCTTGAAGAGAATGTTACGAAAGTTTTCCATAGAATCAAACCGGGAGTGGGATGAAGGGCTGCCCCTGCTGTTATTTGCTGTCAGAGAAACAAAGCAGGAATCTTTAGGGTTTAGTCCAGCTGACTTAGTTTTTGGCCACACTCTGCATGGTCTGTGCATACATGTAATATCAGAATTTCTTAATGCATTCAAATAGCATTTGAGTATGACGGTGAACGGTGCCAGGTCACAACATGGTTTACTTGCGCGAGCTTTGTGCCTGTTCAGAGGCACCACGCTCAGCGAAGGGAAGCCTGGAGAGCTAAGTTCTCTATTCAGATGATAAGGCACCAAGAAGTCTCTATGATATGAAGGTCTATGAGCGCTTGCTGAGTGTGAAGACTGTAAGGTTATGATTTCTGGGAAAAGACCGTGTTAGTAGCCGAGCATGCTCATTACATTTGTGTGTGAAAGGATTACTTTAGCACAGTTAGTTATTTGGACTCTGCATTACGCGCAGACCTCACCTGTTCACCAGCGATGAGGTTCCCATGATTTCAGGTCATTGTGCTGAACAACACAGTTGTTACCATTGACCTGCGATGGAACCACAGCAGCAACCAATTCTGCTTCCTTTTTTTTCCCAGAGTGCAGTGAGCTGTGGCTAAACCAAATCATGTGTTAGTATTTGTAGAATAAGATAAATATTTTTCTTTCATTTCCACAGATACACCACCAATGTGAGAAGTATATGTCAAGTACAATTAGACTGATTTCTTTAAATACACAGAGAATTCACAACACTAATGTTCACCTCTAAATGCTTCCTAAACGATTCATTGCGGTGTTTCTTCCCAAGGTTTACAGTGTTGCACTTATTTTAGTCACAGCCACAATAATTTTATTTAACTTTTCCTTTTTTTCCCAAAATAAAAACATTTGACATTCTGTCACATATTTTACAAAACAAGTTTGTTTTCATGTACTCAGAGCTGTGTGCATCTAGGTGCAAGCTTCATGCATACATCTGAAACAGGAAACTCAGTCTGTTAGTCACCACTCTAACAGACTCTGCTACATCCTATTCACTTGTGTTATAATCAATCAACTAATTTACATAGCAAACTCATAACCAACTAATTTCACAGGACAACAGAAATTCATGTTGATAATATTACCACAGAAGAGAATTCCCTTCATACAGTAAATCCCTTGTGTTGCTCAATCAGCAGAAAGCATCACACAATTTTACTATAGTAACAAGTACATTTATTGTCTCTTTTTTTTCCACAAAAAGTTAACCTGTTGTCCTGCAAGCTGGAGAGTTAATTGTCAGCAGTGATGAACTCAGCATTTGATAACAGGTGCTGGTTAAGTTTTCCCTGTTTTAACATTGATGAGAAATATGAGTGTGTTCATGAGTGTAAGCTGATCGTCATTGCATCTGTGTGTGTTAGTAGGTGGGTTAATGCACTCTCTGCTTATGTGTGCGTGCATTCTTTTACCTTGTGTTACGATGCTCCAGACACTTTCTCAACCTCCATGAGTCAGTTAGCCTCAATTTTCAACCCAATTGTCAAATGATCTCATATTAACCCTTTATGGCCGATCAGAGCTGGTTTTGTGTAATTATTTTTAAATCCTGGTAGAATTGCAATCAAATAAGCTAGCGCAAACATTTTTTTTTTTTTTTTGCATATCAAACAGGAGGAATTTTACTTACATCTTATGTATTCAGCTTGTCCTAAGTCACGGTTTCCTTCCACACGTGGCTTTGCAAAAATGGCGTAAAAAGCACTTGCAGAAACAAAAACATAATATTCCAAAAACACATTGTGCCAGTCCGATCAGCTGTTCCTTGCAATTCCTACGTTGGAATAGCACGATCTTTCTGATGTCCGCCATTACCTGCCCAAAACCGGAAGTGGCGTCATTTTCGCTGAAAATGCAGTTTTTTCCTATAAGTCATTTAGATATGCTTCTGTTTTAAAATTTCATGTTTGAGTTTATGCTAGGAGTGGGCGGTATAAACAGCATATGGTAGAAATTATAGGCATTTTGCCAATGGTAGAGATTTTGACTGCTCTACCGCGATAGCACATGTTGGTGGTGTCATCAAGCTGCACCTGTTTTTGTGGAAACCATCGACCAAAACAAGCGCAAGCAATATCATCTGCAAATTATGCCGGGTGACAGTAATAGCAAAGAGATGAAGTACGTTTTGGAATATGAGGAAAGCCAAAAACTGCACTTCCGTACCATTGAATAATTAATATTGAATTCTCTCGCAGCTGCTCTATTCACATGTTATTGTAGCAGATTAATGACTAACCTTGTATTGTGGATGAATAATCTCAGTTGTTCTCCTGACTGAAGTTTGGTCCGTTTACAGCATCCTGCCATGCGATTGCATTTGTGCCTAACAATCAGGAATCCTCATGTTAGCTTTTATCGAGTGGAAACAAGTTAGCGTTCCTCCTCCAGCTTCACTATGTTTATGTTATAATAACATACCTGTGTCGTTACATAGCACATCATTATATTCAAGGTAGTCCAACTTCAGTAACCCTACAAATGTCACTGCTGTTTAGTTTTCTGTCTTCATTTATGTTGGAAGTGATAGAAGAGCTGTACGTTTTAATTTTCTCACAAATCTCTCAGTCAGAACATGCTATATCCTTTTTAGGTGGAAACTAGCGAGCTAACTTCCGGCTAATTTCTAACTCTGTTAAATTTAATAAATTCTGTTTTCATGGATGCCAGAATGTTAAACTTAGTCATTACACCAGGTAAAGCAGCAACACTGATCATTTTATTAAAGATAAAAGGTTGCAGACAGTTTTTAACTCTCAGTGATGCCGCAGTGTTCGTTTGACTTTGGGACCTGAAGCGAGTTTTGGACCCAGATTACTCCGCGAGGCTCCTGACTATGGTAGTCATAATGCTCTGACAATCCATTAAATGGCTTTGTAGCTTACCACAGTCATGCTAAAACATTTTGACAGATTTTTGAGTGCCCTGTACCACATAAAATCGGTTTGAGGTCGGTAAGCACAACCAGAATTCATACATACCGTGCACAGTCGATTTTTGAGAAACTTAAAGGATTTTAAGTGTGCCTTATAGTGTGGAAAATACATTATACAAAGAAAAGAATATATCGCGATATATATTGTTACTGCACATGTTTTAAATTATAACACGATATGGATTTTAGGCCATATATTGCTCAGCCCTAGTTTATGCCTTTCTGTATAGTTTCTGGGATGGTTAGAACTCAAATTAGACTGTTGGAAATAGTTTATTTTGATTCACATGCTGTTTTTTTTGTTGCAACCTAATAGTTATTTCATTTTTCTTACAGTATTTTTTTTTATTCCTTTATTTATCCAGATAAAAAAAAGTCTCATTGATATTAAAAATCTCATTTCCAATTCAGACCTGGTATCATTGCAACAAAAGTCAAAATACATGTACCACATAAGTACATAACATTCAAAACAGATACAGTCGTGGCCAAAAGTTTTGAGAATTACGTAAATATTGGAAATTGGAAAAGTTGCTGCTTAAGTGTTCATAATAGCAATTTGCATATACTCCAGAATGTTATGAAAAGTGATCAGATGAATTGCATAGTCCTTCTTTGCCATGAAAATTAATGTAATCCCCCCCAAAAATTTCCACTGCATTTCATTGCTTTCATTAAAGGACCTGCTGAGACCATTTCAGTAATTGTCTTGTTAACTCAGCTGAGAATGTTGAAGAGCACAAGGCTGGAGGTCATTATGTCAGGCTGATTGGGTTATGGTGTGTTCACACTGAACGCAATAGACGCGACCAAAAAGCGCCAGATGCCCCTAGCTTGACGCGTGCACATTCGCACCTCAATGCGTGTCCAACGTGAATTATTCTCGTGTCAAGATATGCAATTTTGACGCACATGAACCGGAAATGTGGGAGGAAGTAGTGCCAGACAGTATGTTTGCAAGATGGCAGCTGTTGATCTAGCGTTTGAAGAGAGAGTCTCCCTTCTCTCTTTACTGTGGAGAGCAGAGCAGTGGCGTAAAGGACGTCCTCGCCGTACCTGGGTCCATCAGGTCCTCCAGAAGCGTGAGCATTTTGGTGAGTTTCACCATTTGCCTGCCTTTTTAAAATTTTCTTAATAAATGGAGCTCTACTCCAAAATAAACTAACCTCTCTTTATTCTCTTAAATAATTGGTCTTCACTATGTTTCTATATAGTAGTATATTTTTTCATTAGTATAATATGAAATTAATTCTACATGTGTCAAGTTGTGTGCGAATATTTGCTGTGTAGTAGAACTGAGACATTAGTTATTACAAAAGTTTATTTGAAATAATATTAAAATTCTCAAATAGAAAAACATAACATAAATATATAAAATGGCCAGCTCCACCTCCGATGGACCGTCCTGGGACCCGTCCCTCCTCCGCCTCAGAGCTGTCCTCCTCTGTGGGCCTGTAAAACAGCACAAAACAACACAAAGAAATGAGAAGGCTGCTACTAGATTTTCATTTTCAACATTGAAAAAAAAAACAGGATATAAATAGATTGGTTGTAGATATTTAGTAAAGGTAATCACAAGGGAATCCAAGTAAAAAGTTATCAGTGCTTGCTGTACATCTGAGGCTACAATTACATACCTGTGCGTGCAGCAGCAGGAGCTCAGGGATCTGCTGCAGAATATTGTCTTGACTCAGTTAAGACAATATTAAATGTTAACAGGTTTTAAACAATAGTCATAAAGTATATACAGTGGTCCCTCATTTACTGCAGCAGGGGTTCTCAGAATAACTAGCCCCTCCCCATGCACTTTATACACTTTGTGCTGTTTATTAATAAACAATTACATATATTACTATATGACAACATGCATAAGAGCAGAAAGGTATTTGTACATCAGTGGGAAAATAGCGGGACAGTAGGCGTGCTTGCTAGCTTTTGTGCGGCTTCCCCGGGTCAGTGAAAAATTTCAAAAGAGAAATGAATGAACTTACCAGGTTGACAGCTTCACATATCTTCCTCCAAGCTCGGTCCTTTATATTCCTGTCTCGGTACAGAAAGCAGCTGGTGTCGTACAGCTCCGGGTGGTTTGCTTGATTAGATTTTCCTCCATATTGAATGAAGTATGAAGGGGTTTTGGCCACGACTGTACAATATCTTGTACAAACGTGAAAAATATACAATAACAGATAAATTAAGAGTGACATTAAAAACAATCACAGTAAGTAAAAGTGTTTGGTCTGCGCTAACACATGCTTTTCAAAGACACTTAAGAGCAGAGTACAATTAGAAGAGCTTGTTCTGATGAAGACTTTGAACCTGTAAACAGCAGCTGAGTGAATAAAGATCTGTGTCCACCAATCCTCAGCAGTGACAACATTTAAACATCATAGTTCAAAATCCTTCATGCACACCTTTTTCTCCGCTGTGCTCAAAATGCTCTCAGCCATTAAAGTAGAGGAAAAAAAGTTGAAATAGTCCACCACCATTAAATGTTAGAGAAGCCTCTGACACGAAACAGAAGTGAGGGAGAATATACGCCGTTCAATAGTTGACCTTAATCTTACAGAGAATGTGATGATTTCATGGATAATTAAAGTCAATCGTAATAACACAAACACTAAATCCTCCTTCTCTTGTGCTGTTTTGTAGCAGTGTATACACCTGAGACTGTCACCTGTCTGTCTGTCCTGCACTCTCTCTCTCTGTTTCTTTCTCTCTGAGTGTGGAATAAAAGTATGAACATGTATTTATAAGTTACACTTGTGTTTGAATCCTGCAGCTTATCACACATTTGATTTCCATGTGTGACAACTGCAAGTGTCCAGAGTGAGGACAGACTGAGGGACCCACTGCTGCACATCATCTGTGAGGCTTTGCACCCCTGATGATCCACCAGGACAAACTCAGCAGTGTGTGAGGAAGAGGAGGAGGAAGAGCCAGCAGCAGCTGACAGATGGAGAGAATAGACAGACTGTTCCCTGTTTGTGAAGGACTGCTAGGAAAGTTTAACATAACTAATTGTCTGTCCTGAATCAGTCTTATTAGGTAATGTTCAAATAATGTTATCATCCCAGTGTTTTCAGTGTGGGAGAAAGTACTCAGGGCCTTCAAGTTACACACTATGAAAGGCAGCAACAAGTTTAATATTCAGAAACCTAAAGTATGTATCAGCAGCAGAATGGAGCTAAAAATAAATGTTTGTTTCAGTTCTATGAAGCTTTGAGTATTTTGGATTAGTAGCACTGCTGTGTTTGTTGCATCATATTGCTGTAATTGTTTATATGCTTTATATATTCTGAGGTAAGTTGATCTGTAGTGTTAGATCATATTCTATAAGGATGTTATGTGTTTGTAGACTTTCTGCCCAGTTTGACCCATTTAGCAGAAGTCAGCCTGTTTAAGGCTCTGATATCTATTCTGTATGACTTAAAGCAGTTATGACATGCTCTGATTTTCTCACCCAATAAAGGAATATTTAATATATCAGTCTGATCTTCATTCTATCAGAAACAGTTATCACAGCTCGTACATTTTCTTTTTACACATATATGTAAGCATTGAGCCAAATTTAGTAATGCCAACATATTAAACAAACAATATTTGTCTCTTATGTATAATACATCTATATATACACTGTCAAAGATACTTGTCTTTGAGTGAAGATTTAAGGTGATATAAATATAAATAACTGCAACTTGAATCTTTGACCCAGAGCTCAAGCTCGCTGCCGTAATATATCCTATTACATTTATATTATCCTAATATATATATATATCTCATAATAATCTGACAACAAATATAATATTGTCCATATTATATTAACATTACCACAGTGAGATGACTTTAGTCTCATGAACAACATTAGCTAATTGTTATTTACTAACTAATCTTGAAATGACTGTTCAGTACAGAAATGAAGCCCAACTATCATGTTTTACAGTCCTGTGGTCTCAGCCTCAGATATTCAACTAATCAAAGTGATGTCATAAAAAAATGAACGAATAAAACAATTTTTTTTTCTCCTTCATTTCTGTCAAACAATGCTGTATGAAACGTTTCTCGCGGTTAGTATCATGGTTGCTAGGCAACCTGAGCAGCGCGACGAAGGCCAGACCGTCCCATTTCACAAGCCTCTCACTTCCGCACTTCTCGCACTTACAGTACGTGCCGTACGTAGCACGCGAACTGCGCGAACTCCGGAGCGTGCGGTCGCTGGATTGGGACACAGTCTAGGTGTGGAGTGGAGCTTGTTGTGGGTGTGCATTTGAAGAAACTGTAAGTTTGCTTTGTTTCCTCCTTTAACAGTTTGTCTTTAGGAACTTTACCGTTTGTTCAGCTCATGTTTGATTTCTTTACACAACAAACTGTTTTTATTTCCGTTCTTTCCATTATAGTCAGTGTGTAATGTTTTCCTGGCTAACATCAGCTGTGTGCAGCTTAGTTTCAGCACAAACAGCACAAATCTGCCGCTCCATAGTTCACGGTAACGGACTCACAGCTGGAGTAACGAGCCCGAGTGTGTCCACCGTTCTGAGCTACGTTCGTGTTTGTGTACCTATATATAATTTGTAATTTGTTTGTACTTATATTTTGTACTCTGTGATTTAGCCTCTACCATCATTGTGATAAATATTTACACACAAGACACCTGCCAGAGCCCTAACGCTAAGGTAGGCAGACAGTGCCCCCCCCCACACACACACACACTCAATTTTGCTCTACATGGGCCTGATATACACTTACGAGGACGTTATACTGCTACTGTTCTATCAAAATTTTAAATGAATATCCTCATGTGTGGCTCATATTTTTTTTTTAAAACAAAAATAAGGTAAAAAAAGTTGAAAATTCTTTGTTTTTACATTCATCGTACCCTAATATGCCCAAATATCAAAGAGAAATTAAAAATGCATGCCGTGGAAGAGTTCGGGTCTTAGGAGGTTAATCCCTAAGGAAATTATGTGGGTTACAGTTGCTCCAAGAAGAAATGGAAACTCCAAACAATACATTATGTTACAGATTTTAATAAAGTATTCTGATTCAGATTGTTTCAGGATGACCTGCCATTATCCAATGGCACACCAGCTTATCTGTATCTTTTGCTCGTTTCTCTTCCTTTTCTTTTTTGTTTTCTAAACTGAGCACCTGATGGCTTTGAACTTTTCCTTTCAATCTTCCATTAATTTTAATTTTGCACTCCAGTATGAACACCCATCCCCCAACTCGATGATCACCACAACATAACCTAATAGACCTACACCTTAGTTGTTGTCTAAGGTTAGCTTTGTCTAAGGTTTATTTCTGGGATTTCACACAACCCCTTTCGACAGGTTGTGTGTGAGACTTAAAATAATCAAACTGTAAATTATAAATTTTTAATTGTTATTGATCCCTGTACCTCGAGTCCTAAAGTGTATATTTATTTTCTTACTCTTCTTATATATATTGTTTGTTTACTTGCACTGCTGTAACTGGAACCTTTTCCTCTCGTGTCTCTATATACTGGACTGTATGTAGCGGAGATGACAATAAAATTTACTTTGACTTCAGCAGCAAGCAGGCGCACCGAGGGCTCTCACGCTCACTTTTCGCATATAGAATTTCGAAAAAGCATCGGTGCAAATTATGAGTCTGTATCATAATGTCTGGTGTTTTTGTGTTTTTTGGTTTGTTTTTATTTTGTTTTATTTTGCGAGTTGGTTATTAGATGCTGCTCCAGCCAGCCGGAGTATCCCCCGCCGCCCCACCCTCTCCTCCCTGTGACGCAAGCAGCAGGCACACCTCGCAAACGGAGGGCGCCCTTACTCCCAGCCAATGGGCGATAGAAAACCAAATGGGTGATAGAAAAAGCACGAGTGCGAGCAACTTTTTTTTTTTTTTTTTTTGCTGATGCCCGTGATGCTGCCCCCCACCACGATGCTGCCCCGGGCAACGGCCCGTGTTGCCGTAAATACTGCTACTGCAGACAGCATCCTAACGCTAAGAGCTCTAAAAGACACAAGTTAAAAATCTATTTGAGCACTTTGTAAATGAGAGCAGCAGCAGAGTTAGTTAATGGTCAGATGGTTACAGAAGAAGCAGCAGACTTTGTAAATGATGATTTATTCTAGCTGTAACTTAGTTATGACATGACAGGAAGTGATGCCTTAACTTTCAGCTGTCTGTGGATTTTCTTCAGGAAATTTAGTTGCAGCTGTGAAATGAGGCCGACTGTGAGAAGGAATAATGTGATAATAATAATGTGATAATAATGTAATATGAAACAGGAACAGTGTAAAAGCTGAAGTCACACTGTCAACATGTCAGCAGAAAACCTCACCCATGACTGCTTCATCAAGATGGAGCTCTGAGTGTTTATTAAAGGATCATTGTGTGAAAGATGCTCTAACACAGCTGACTGTAGCCTTTAGTGAGCGCACATTGTCTCATATTTACATTCACTTTACTTTCAAATACGCTCAATAAATTTAAACAGCTGCTGTTATCAAGTGAAAATAGCAAAGATTTCAGGGCTGGGCTGAGTCCCAGTGTTTCATCATCCTGGTAACACTTCAGACAGTCAAAACTCATCAAAGCTTCACATTATCATCAGGACAGATTTAGGTCAACATCATTTCACATTTCTGTGTCATCATCCATCAACTGTTGACACATAGTGGGTTTGTCATTCTCTCAGCTGACACTGAGATAAAGCAGAAAAGAAGCAGCTGATATTTGGACAGCACACATGATGGAAAGGAGGATTTCAGTTGATGTGCAGATGAATAATTTGTGTTTCCTCTGCAGGTGAAGGTAGAAAGTGTGTGTGAGCTGATGTGGATGTGAATTCAGCAGCATGGATCAGTGTGAGGAGAAAGAGGAGGGAGTCCCTCTCTCTAAAACCACTCAGAGGTGAGATGACCATCTCTAACTCACCATGGCTCTTCTCTATGTCACAGCTCAGCACTCACATAACTGCACATCACTCACAGGGACCAACCTGGACCTCCACCCATTTGTGTGTCCTTAAAGAGTGATGCGTCTAAAGATGAAGCCATTAGATTTAAAGTCCAGCCTCTGTCTGCAGCAGAGAGGTGAGCTGTTAGTAACACAAACTCTTTGATGTCAGTTTGGTGTCTGATTTAAATGAACTGCTTGTCTTTGTTTCCCAGTTTCTAAACTGCATCTCAAAGGAAGTCACTGAGCGAGGAATTCCTTTATTCTCTAAAACATGTCCAACATGTACATTTAAACTCCTGCTGCTCACACTAAGACCATCAATAGTCCTGCACAGTGTTAATGACTGTATTTACGTCTGGGTGACATTATGTTCTTACACTGCCAACACTAGTTTGGCGTTTCCTTCTGCACAAGCTCAGTGTGCAAACCACATTGTCTTTGGGATGAGGAAGGTCTAAAGGACCGTGGAAACACTAGTCTTTCAATTGTGTAGCAGTTTTTATTGATTGTGCACTTGTATCAAATTCTCTTGTTCAGGACACATGCCAGCCAGGTTTCCATCTGACTGCACACTCCTCTCGTGTTGACCTCACTATAGGAACGGACCACACCTCCACCACAGAAGGTATTCTAAGTTTTTATCAGCTTCTTTTTTCTTCTAACAGGATCCATATGACACCTGCTGGACCTGAACCTGATCCCAGCTGTGTGTCCCTAAAGAGTGGCTGGTCTGCAGATCGTCCCATTAATTTTAAATTCGAGCAGGCATCTGTTGCAGAGAGGTGAGCTATTCGTAACATGAACTCTTAGAGGGCTGATGTAACTGTTTGATGTTGTTGGATATAAACTGCAGTGCAAAGACATCATGCAATCATTCAATCCCATTGAAACTGTCTCTTAAAAATAAGTCTTTGGTTTCCAAGCAACTAAAAATCCTTTTTGGCAAACAGGAAGTGATCAGAGCGTCTGTCCCAACACCTGTCAGTCTCAGCAAACACTGACCATAGATATTATTAATTACATTAAATACAGTCAATAATAGTCTTATTTGGACACCATCAAAAGGGAATACTGTATAACACAAATTTTGGAATAGATTTTTTTAAATGACTGCATACAATTCTAAATAAGAAAAGAAAGAAAACATCTTAGAATAGAATCTTTCATGCATATAAATGAATATTTGATTAACCCATTAATTAAATGCATAATTAATACATTGATATAATTAATTAAATGTATGAACTATTGTTAATATAGTGAGAAGGTCTTGACGCCAAACTACATACTAGTTTCATTAATAAAACCAAGCTCTGAGGTTTTGAAACTGTTCAGAGAAGACTTCCTTAGCAGAGACAGTGAATTTATTTACAAATGCAAATACATCATAACCAACAGTTCCAAAAATGTGATGTCCACTAATCCCAGCTCCCAGTGTGGTGTTCCAAATGCAAAACACTGCACAGATTCTCCTGAACTATTTACAAAATGTTTCTTGAGCTCTCTCTAATTCTGATGGTTTCTTGGACTTAAAGTAAAACACAACTAAGTAAACTTCACACAATGAGGAAGTCTTAACTTACGAGCTGGGTTTATACTGACTGGTTGTCACACAACAATCCAGCATCAACTGAAGCTAAACAGAAAATCACTAAACAGAAATCATATTTATTGATCAGCTCTCCTATAAACCTGAAACTTGCTGAGTGAAAAACAGCTGGAACCAGATGTTATCTGCCGAAAAACAATTGCATCATGCAGACACACTCAGCTCTGTCAGTTTGCTGCCCTGGTTTGATTTTCTCCTGCTACATACCACAGCTCCTTAAAACTATTCACAGGGAAACTCTGACACCTGTCAGCATCACAGCTTACCTCTGCAGCCAGTGTCTATTGTTCTGTTGTCCCAGCATGTTCTGTGGATTTATGTGGTGTTGCTGGCCAGATGTCCTCACACAGGGGAGAAAATAAATTATTCTAACAACATCTCAACATTTCTGTTATGTTATACATTATTATGTCAGCAGATGGCGTTCTTGTACTGCTGATGATCCACTGAGTTATTAAAGATGCAGGTTCAGACATGCACAGCTCAGAAATAAATGAGCTCTACAGGAAAGATGCAAATTTTGTCTCCACTGATCAATCAGTTTTATACGTTTTATAGATCTGCTCAACAGCCTGCGAACTGCTGTTGGTCCAGATTGTGGTTCAGACTGTGCTTTAAAAACGAAGTTACCGTCAGACATTTATTCATATTCATTATTTGTTACATTGATAATCTGGATGGAGCATAAAATTGTTCTGCTAGAAATTCATAAATTGCGTGAATCTCAGATCTTCTAGAAGCTGACCTGGTCATCTCCTGAGTCCAAATCTTTAATTACAAAGTGTGTTTAAAAACTTTATCAGCCAAATCTGATACTAAACCTAACTTTGCTTTGACTAGAAGGAATATTATTTACATTAATATCAGTACTTTCTATCACATTTTCAAAACGCGCTTGCTACTTTTTATTTATCAGTCAGAGGAGCTATCGTTTCATATCATTGTCCTCCTTCAAACAGCAAATTAGTTTGGGCCTGAACAGTAACACATGAAAGGCAATCATAATGCTGCATTAATCACCAATGGTTATCACATATAGAGAGATGAGGCTAAAGAGGCTAAACCAGGCAGTGTGTGCAAGATTGAAAGCTAAATTTAGTTAGAGATGGGGACAAATGTAAGACAGACAGGACAGGAGAGGAAGAACAGAGGTTATAGTTACAGGTAGGGCTGCATTTGATGGAAACGGGAAGTTTAAAGGGAAAAGAATGGAGTACCCACTCCGGGTCAGGGACGAGTTCTTGCCCCAAGTGGAAGAGTTCAAGTATCTCAGGTCACAGTTAGCTTACATCAGGTGTAGCAGAGATTCATATGAATTTTAGCTGATGATGCTGAGATTCATTCACTGAATTCCACCTTTATCCCAAGTTTATACCATCTAGAAAACCGACAGGATAAACAGTGTACTGTGAGTGTAGAGGATTAAATCAGCCAGCACAACTCATAAAGCATCTGCTTACATCTGGTTGAATTCAGTTGTTTACATCCACAAAGAGCAGCAGGTCAGCTGATCACAGCCTGTACACTAAGAAAATCTACCGGAGCTCTCAATAGAATTTATTGCTAGTTATGATTCTTTTCCCCACATTGAGCCATTCCAACCAATTTTAGGTTCCGCCACCTTCTGAATACACTTTAACCTCTGACTGTGCTCGTTTTCCATTTTAGGTGGGGACGCAACAGAAAAATGCTTTTTTCTCTCTCTGTTGATGTTCAATAACCCAGCGGTGGGTTCCTGCAACAGCCTCTGATGTTAATTGGCAGCATTTTATAGACTGCTGATAATTGGCCCTCAAGCCATTCCATTATCTTTGCTTACATACTAAACTAAACTACACACAGTTCTGATCTAATAGCTTTTGTTAATGTCAAGCCAAAACTGTAGACATAATTATAATAATTACTGTTTATTAAATAACATATTTTCCCACTTGGCTTACCGACTACAATAAACAATAAAACTAAAATGGCTATTCAATCCCCTCTTTGATCACTTGGTGCCACAGGGAACCTTAAAAGGATGTCCAGGATTCCTTGGGACTATTATGGCTGATAGGCAGAAAACTTCTTGATCTGTTCTGTGCTTGAAGTAATTCTTAACGATTCCTCCACAGATTGGACCAGGAGAGTTCAGAGGTTCCCAGTGATCAGTCTGCCCAGCAGCATCAAACACACATTGACTCCATATTTATGGTCTCTACATGTACTACAACTACTTTTACATTGTTCACATTCATCTCCATTCTGCTCTTTGTAGACCAGTGGATTGTCAGTGTGTCCAAGATGGATCTGATGATTGGCTCCATGATTTCAGTCTGATTGGGTCATTCATAAGGTATTCTGTTTCAGGTGCTGGGGGACAACATCATCACTTTTGTGAAAGACGAGCTGAAGAAGATCCAGAAGGTTCTGACTACAGATTACCCAGAATGTTTAGAGAGTCAGAGGGAGGATGATGAGCAGAGGAGGAGCAGCAGAGAGGCATTTGTGAAAATCACACTGAACTTCCTGAGGACAATAAGGCAGGAGGAGCTGGCTGACCGTCTGCAGAGCAGTAAGGCGATTTCTATAAAGATTTAAGCTGCTGGATAAATGAAACATTTACTAATGTCTCAAAATATGTATTCAAAAAGTATTCATATTGACTTTATAAAAATGAACCAATATATGTTTTGTTTAATTTAGAACTTTATGGTGCAGTTTGTCAACATAATCTCAAGTCTGTCTTGAAGAAGAAGTTCCAGTGTGTGTTTGAGGGCATCGCTAAAGCAGGAAACCCAACCCTTCTGAATCAGATCTACACAGAGCTCTACATCACAGAGGGAGGGACTGCAGAGGTCAATGATGAACATGAGGTCAGACAGATTGAAACGGCATCCAGGAAACGAGCTAGACCAGAAACAACAATCAGACATCTTTAAAGCCTTACCTGGAAGAGATAAACCAATCAGAACAGTGCTGACAAAGGGAGTGGCTGGCATTGGGAAAACAGTCTTAACACAGAAATACACCCTGGACTGGGCTGAAGACAAAGCCAACCAGGACATCCCGTTCATATTTCCATTCACTTTCAGAGAGCTGAATGTGCTGAAAGAGGAAAAGTTCAGCTTGGTGGAACTTGTTCATCACTTCTTTACTGAAACCAAAGAAGCAGGAATCTGCAGCTTTGAAGACTTCCAGGTTGTGTTCATCTTTGATGGTCTGGATGAGTGTGGGCTTCCTCTGGACTTCCACAAAACTGCAATCCTAACTGACCCTAGAAAGTCCACCTCAGTGGATGCGCTGCTGATAAATCTCATCAGAGGGAGAATGCTTCCCTCTGCTCGCCTGTGGATAACCACACGACCTGCAGCAGCCAATCAGATCCCTCCTTACTGTGTTGACATGGTGACAGAGGTCAGAGGGTTCACTGATCCACAGAAGGAGGAGTACTTCAGGAAGAGATTCAGAGATAAGGATCAGGCCAGCAGGATCATCTTCCATATCAAGACATCACGAAGCCTCCACATCATGTGCCACATCCCAGTCTTCTGCTGGATCACTGCTACAGTTCTGGAGGATGTGCTGAAAACCAGAGAGGGAGGGCAGCTGCCCAAGACCCTGACTGAGATGTACATCCACTTCCTGGTGGTTCAGGTCAAAGTGAAGAAGATCAAGTACGATGGAGGGGCTGAGACAGATCCACACTGGAGTCCAGAGAGCAGGAAGATGATGGAGTCTCTGGGAAAACTGGCTTTTGATCAGCTGCAGAAAGGAAACCTGATCTTCTATGAAACAGACCTGACAGAGTGTGGCATCGATATCAGAGCAGCCTCTGTGTACTCAGGAGTGTTCACACAGGTCTTTAAAGAGGAGAGAGGACTGTACCAGGACAAGGTGTTCTGCTTCATCCATCTGAGTGTTCAGGAGTTTCTCGCTGCTCTTCATGTCCATCTGACCTTCATCAATTCTGGAGTCAACCTGCTGGAAGACCAAACAACCTTGAAAAAGTACAAATTCTTTAACAAACCAAACCTTCAATCTCTCCACCAGAGTGCTGTGGACAAGACCTTACTTAGTTCAAATGGACACCTGGACTTGTTCCTCCGCTTCCTCCTGGGTCTTTCACTGCAGACTAATCAGACTCTCCTACGAGGCCTGCTGACACAGACAGGAAGTAGCTCACAGACCAATAAGGAAACAGTCCAGTACATCAAGAAGAAGCTCAGTAAGAACATGTCTGCAGAGAAAAGCATCAATTTGTTCCACTGTCTGAATGAACTGAATGACTGTTCTCTAGTGGAGGAGATCCAACAGTCCCTGAGTTCAGGAAGTCTCTCAACTGAACTGTCTCCCGCTCAGTGGTTAGCTCTGGTTTTTATTTTACTGTCATCAGAAAAAGATCTGGATGTGTTTGACTTGAAGAAATATTCTACTTCAGAGGAGGCTCTTCTGAAGTTGTTGCCAGTGGTCAAAGCTTCCAACAAAGCTCTGTAAGCTGTATGTTACTTTATTGAGGGTACCTTAGGGTTCTGTTGATCCTTGCAGACATAAGTGGTTGTGGGATCAGTTAGCGCAGTGGTTTCCAAACTTCTTTTTCCTAGGCCCCCCTTTGTTTTACAAGAACCTCACCCTTGCCCGCTCCCCACCAAAAAACCACAAACACATCAACACACCCGCCCATATTGTGCAACTCCATTGCTGTTTGTTTGACACCTCCAACCTTTTGTAAACAATGAAACAAATAAACGTAAACTGACATAGGTTACAGGTTGCAATAAAAAAAACTTCTACCTATTTTTTAAATAACAGAAAAACAAACCATTCTTGTGGTGTAATTATTCCATGTGTAGTTGTTTTGTTTGTTCTCGATGTGTAATGATATTCAACATTGCTATCAGTATATTTTTCAAAAAATGCAGGGGAAATAAAATCTGTCGGGGATATCTAACTTGGTTCTAAGGCTGGGGGTATCGTCACTGATTTCTATAATCAACTGAATTTCGATTTAATTCAAGGGCAAAACACAGAAAAGCATGAAGGAGATATTCCTGTCCTGGCTTTTAATAGGAGATAACCTTAAAAATATTCTGCAGTAGAACAAAAATTGAAGAGAACCATGAATAAACATTTGAAAATCACCTGATGCTGCTGAAGTGAAGCAGAGTAAAGCTATAGAGATTTTATTAGGGATACAGTGAAGGGTTTTGCAATTTGGCCTCATTTAAAAAAGTAAAACTTTCTTCAGTGTTGAACAGCAGAAATGTGGGTTTCTTATCAGAGGTCATTTAAAAACAAACAAACAAACAAAAAAACAACAGTGGCCAACAGCTCTGAAGACAACTTTAGACTGTAGACCTTTAATTCCATCTTTAAAAACTGTTCAGCCTGCTTTGTTTGATATAATTATTTTCAGCAAAAACTCAAATATCTGAATTTGGAGTTATTCTTTCATTTTGACATACTGTATTAACACATTTAAATTCAGACAAAAAACATAAAATCTGAGCAGAAAAAAATTATATTTTTTCTGTAAAAACTGCAAACATGTTTAACGAATCATTTTAATAACTTGAAATGCAAATAGAAATTGTATTTTTTTTTAAATTATACATAAGATTTGCAAACAACTAAGTTATATGGTACTATTTACCTAAAAATGCAGCCAAGGTCTCTAGCGTTTTTATATAACCATTTAAAACTATCTACAGAACCATCAGGTGTTCTGCATCAAATAAGAAAAACATAAAATATTTATGCAACTTCAAAAAATAGTTTCTCTCCACTATAAGACATGGGGAACACCACAGGCCTAAACCCTGGAGGTCTGACACCAGGAGGTGTATCACACCTCCCGTTTTCTAGCTGGTGGCGTTTTTGCACTGTCACAACTGTGACATTCAGCAGTATAACTAGCACACAAAACAAAACAACGACAACACTACTTACTAACTTTAGCCTCCAAACACACTGAATGTCACTAATCTCTCACGTGTGAAAACTTGCTGTCTCTCTTTCTTTCGCTCGCTTGCTCTAGCTCACTGCAGTCACTCCTAAAACTTCCCCCTCTTCCTAAACAATCAAATGCCAGATGTTGCCATATAAGTTTTTGATTGTTTGAGATGATAGACTTTAACACCAATAGGGAAGGAAAGGGGTGTTTAAAGAAAAAAAAAAAAAAAAAATTACTAACAAGCAGAGCGTGTTTGCTAGCGCTGTCTCTAGAAAACGCTGTTTTTTACCGTTTCTTCCCGCTGTAAACCCTACTGTTTTATTCAGAAAAAAACATTGTGTGTATTTTTGATCATAACTCCTGTTTTATCTGGCATCATGATGGCAACATGATTTAAAAACTGGTATATAGTTTGAAATATGGGCTTTTGACACAAGTTGAAGCCAAGACTCTGTGTCGCTGCATCTTGCTGCTGTGCCGTCTTAAATAGGTCATGTGATTTTCACGCGCCGGCACATCTGCCGACCTCAGAGGGTTAAGTATAAAGTAGATGATTAGCAAATTTGTTGAAAATGTGTCAATCAGCCCCACCTGGCTCTATCCCTAAAAATGAATTCACTGATATCTTCTGGAATAAGAAATAATGTCCTCTTACTTCCTATCATTGTTTTTTCAGACTTAATGTCTGTAACCTCTCAGAGAGAAGCTGTGAAGCTCTGTCCTCAGTTCTCAGTTCCCAGTCATCTAGTCTAAGAGAGCTGGACCTGAGTAACAACAACCTACAAGATTCAGGAGTGAAGATTCTGTCCATCGGGGTGAAGAGTCCACACTGTAAACTAGAAAGTCTCAGGTCAGATCAATATATATGGAATATATATGATATGGAATTGCTTTTTCTGTTCATATACAGGTGAAACTCAAAAAATTAAATATCGTGCAAAAGTTCGTTTATTTCAGCAATTCAACTTAAAAGGTGAAACAAATGTAAGATATAGACTGATGTAATATGCAAATTTTCCAAGATTTTGAATTTGAGGTTTTCATAAGCTGTAAGCCATAATCAGAAAAATTCTAAGTAACAAAATCTTTAAATATTTCGCTTTGCCTTTGATGAGTTTATGTCATCTATTAGTTTCATCTTTTAAGTTGAATTACTGAAATAAATAAACTTTTGCATAATATTCTAATTTATTGAGTTTCACCTGTATGTGTTGTTATATTTTTTTTGTTTCGAACTTGGCTGGTATCCTTATATTGAATAATCAAGTGAGGAGTGAAGCCAGAAAAAAAATTCATGTTACCAACTCTAGTAACTCCTCTATGTATCATGAAGACACTTTAACAACCAGCGTTGTTTGTCTCTGTGGTTTTTCAGACTTAATGTCTGTAACCTCTCAGAGAGAAGCTGTGAGGCTCTGTCCTCAGTTCTCACCTCCCAGTCATCTAGTCTGAAAGAGCTGGACCTGAGTAACAACAACTTACAAGATTCAGGAGTGAAGATTCTGTCTGTTGGGGTCAAGAGTCCACACTGTAGACTAGAAATTCTCAGGTCAGATGAAGTGATATGGAATTTTTTCTTTGTAATAAAAAAAGAATCACTAAGAATTTGAACATTAGATGTGTGTTGTTTAATGTTTTGTGTATTAGTGTAACATTTATAATTTTCTGACTTGACTGCACATTTTACTTTTCACTTATGTTAAATAATCAAATGAGAAATGAAATCAGAAAAATACATATTGCCAAATCTATTAACTCTTATAGCTTCTCGCTGCATCATGAAAGCACTTTTATACCAATGTTATTTCATAATTTCATAATGGGTTTTATAATTTTTTAGACTAAGTGGCTGTAAACTCTCAGAAAGAAGCTGTGAAGATGTGTCCTCAGTTCTCAGCTCCCAGTTCTGTAGTCTGACAGAGCTGGACCTGAGTAACAACAACCTCAATGATTCAGGAGTGAAAATGCTGAAGAGTCCAAACTCTACAATTATCAGGTCAGAAATTGTAAAAATGAAACCACCTAAATGCCATTATGCTTTCAGATCATCATTAGTACTCCTGAGCTGTCTCAATGAGCAAGACAAGCATTTCCATCTATCTGTGTGTGTGTGTGTATATGTGTGTGTGTATACATGAATGTACATATATATATATATATATATATATATATATATATATATATATACGTGATAGTGCTGTCAATAAATGTGAATGGTGTGTTGCAAGCTGGGCGACGAGCCAAAGTCCTAGCAGCATCCCCGACTAACGTTTGCTTCGCGTCAATGTGATATTTTAAGCTGGAAGTGCTTTGATGAAAAGAAAATTCCTTCCTGAATAACGTGCATGTCACTTTATGTCGGACGACTGTTCCATCTTGTTATTTTTTTAATACTCAAATTTCCCATTGAGAGGGCCAGTGTGTATTTATCATCTTTCATATTGGGTTGATTGGTTCAGCTGCACATCACTACCAGATCAACTGCCCATTTATGCATGTGCGATGATAACTCTATGCGGACAAACTGCCCAAAATGCGTTGACAGAAACATTTAAGGGATTTTGAGTCTGTCTGTGTTCCAGTTGTGTTAATTGCGTTAAAAGTTTTTAATCATGCTCACCGTGATGGCTGATTAATTTGCATTAACGCGTTAATTTTGAGTGCTCTGATATATAATGTTTATAATGTTTTATGAATATAAATAATTTCTTTTAGGCACATCAGTTTATTTGTTGGCAGTTTTCTTTTTCTTATATTGTTCACATGCAAAGTATACAAAAAATAGTTAAATAATACATGCCCACCATGTATACACACACACACACAAGCACACTGTTATATACATACACCCATGTATATATACCCATATATCAAAACAAAATGAACAGACAGTGCTGAAAAACAGGTACAACGCAGTGAGAAAATTGGTTTTAAGTTCATCAGGGCTGCAATCTTTTTCCAAAGATTCCAAATAGAAGTCAGAGAGGCATCAAATAATATGGCTGTAGTAATGAGCTCTGTCCTCCTCTCTTCAGTCTTAGGTAATTTGACATCCACATTTCCTTTTCTTACCCTTTTTGAAGAGTCTTGTATATTTGGGTTCGTTAGGCTTTTTTTAATATAACAAAAGGATCAGTCCAAATTATGAGCAGTTTGATCCACGTATGGATTGAAGTGTATTTTTGAAAAGGTTGGACTGTTCCTTTATCAGTGTCTAACGGTGGGGGTGTCCAAATTAATACGCTGCATCCTCCTGAGAACCCGGCCTTCGCGGTCTATGTGGACCGGGTCCTCAGGAGGCCAGGTTGGCCGGAAGTGAGTGGCTGTGAAATAGGACAGTCTAGCCTTCAGATTTTAAGCCACCAGCTGTCACGGTGGAGTTTAATAAACTCAGCCGTCTCCTACTTGCTTTCTAAAATATAACAGGACACTGGCGTAAATTCTCGATCATGCCACACTTCTGTTTGATCAGTTTTCCTTTCAACATTTATTCAGCTGCAATCTCAGCCAAACCGATTTACTCACAAACAAATAAAGCACTGAAAAAAGCCAAACAATAACATTTTTTAAGTTATCTAAGTGTTTTATATATCATGTTTAACCTGAGTAGCAAAACGCAGGGGTTTGAAAACAATGTCCCGGTAGTTCGCTGTTCTCGCCGGCTCTAGTGAGCTATCGAGCTGGTGGGTAAAAGACGTCTCTGAAAATGTCAGAGCACCTTTGTAAATATGTGATGTCTTCATAAAGCGAGCAGATATTTGAAGCTTACACAGCTAAATTCTCACCTGAAAATATCTTAAAAGTTTATTTTGTGACCCAGAAAGAGAAATGAGAGTAATATTAAAACTAGTTTGCTGCCACCATTGTTGGAAACTGGAATTGGCAAGGTTACGCTATGAATTCTGGGATATGGTGGGCTACGAATGATACACCCGACCCATCCTTCAAATCTGGGTAAAAGGAGGACGCATTTGTCAGCTGCATTAGGAGGAGTCTATATATTTGGACAGCCTTTTGTGCTGTGACGTAATTGGCCTACAAATGCGGCCTCAGGAGGATGCAGCCTATGAATTTGGACACCCCTAACATGTGTATAAGAGCCATGTAATATCCATGCGTGCATACTAAAGAGACTGTGCTGGTCTGACCCCTCTCCTCCTTTCAGGGTGGAGCCTGCTGGAGTCCGATGGTTGAGACCAGGTCTGAGGAAGTGTAAGTGTGTAATTAATGTGATTCATGAAAACAAAGTAGCACACATTCAGCCGTCTTCAAACTGTCACATCACTCATTCACATCTCTGATGTCAGGAGTCATCATCAAAGTGTCAATCAATGAACAGATGATGGATCAATAACTGCAGCTGGATTGTGTTTGTTCTCTCCATCAGATTCCTGTCAACTCACAATTGACACAAACACAGTACACAAAAAACTCCAACTGTCTGACAACGACAGGAAGGTGACACATGTGAAGGACGTTCAGTCATATCCTGATCATCCAGACAGATTTGAACATTATCATCAGCTACTGTGTAGAAATGGTCTGACTGGTCGCTGTTACTGGGAGGTCGAGTGGAGAGGAGACGTTTATATATCATTGGGTTACAGAAGAACCAGAAGGAAAGGACGCAGTAGAGACTGTGTGTTTGGGCACAATGATCAGTCCTGGAGTCTGGACTGCTCTGATGATGGTCCTCAGTGTGTCTGGCACAATAACGGACAAATATCCATCTCCTCCTCATCCTCTGTCTCTAACAGAGTGGCAGTGTATGTGGACTGTCCTGCTGGCACTCTGTCCTTCTACAGAATCTCCTCTGACACTCTGATCCATCTCCACACCTTCAACACCACATTCACTGAAACTCTTTATCCTGGATTTAGACTTTGGTCTCCTGGTGCTTCAGTGACTCTGTGCTGAGTTGAGTGTAAAGAGTGTCTCCTGTTAGAGAAACATTCTGACTGTTTAGTCTGTACATGTCTGTCTCTTTCACTCAGACACACGTTTCAGATTCATGGATTCAGTAGTTGATGTTTTAAACTGTTCTACATGTTGTTTTTCTGTCTTTTTCCACTCAAAGGTTGTGAATATAAATATATTGTTTTTTTCTGAAGCTCAGTTCATGACCAGCTCCTCTGCATTTTCAACCAGTCTGAGCTCATTAAAATGAATCCAAATGTTTGATTTCTCTTTCTTAATGTGATTTTCCAAACTTTCCACATGCTTTTACTGTTTCACTCATTGTTGAAAATGTTTCCGACATATAACATGAAAATGTTGGCGCAATAGTTTTTAAGGGAGTTTGTTTGTTTTGTGATGTCATAATGTATGTGACTCATCTAATGACTAGCAAAGACTGCATTAAACATGTAAAACTAGTCTTGTCTTTGATGGTGTCATTTATCTCTGTCATGTCTTTGAAAAATTACCAGTGTGTTGGGGTCTCTAGTAGAGCACCAGCACAACAGAGCCACCGGATCTCCTTACTGTAGTGTAGTGAAGTAGATTTTGGGGTAGGATTTTATGTGATGTCTGCAAATGCAGCATTAACATCCACACCTTCCCAGCTGATAATTAGCGGCCTTATAAGAAACAGCTGCGCTTCACTACCACACAAAGTCGTCTGGCAGTCTTTTCCCATCCAAGCTGAGCTTACGTAACTAAGCACTGCAGATCTCCTCAGGAAAACTGCTCATTTTAGTATTGCCCTTTAGATAGTGGTAAATGGGATGGCATATAGTAGGGTGGACCTTGACAACTGTTTCCCTCTTTTGTTAAAGGATCATGCCACACTGCTGCTGTCTTGTTTTATTTCATTCTGTGCTGTGTTTGTTTTATTCTGTCTTGTTGTGGCCTGTTATCTTACAACTGTTTATGGACTGGCCTCGACTGACTCCTGGTTTTATGGGGGTTTTTTACTCTGAATTGTTTTATACATTTTAAACATGCTTTTATGAAGAACTGTAACTTGGGGTGTATTTGTTTTATTTATCTCTTTTAATAATTTGTTTAGTGGTTTATGCTTTGTTTTATTGCTTTAGTGAAAGGGTTTGCTTTTTCCTTTAATTTGTCACAGTGTCAGAGAAGCCGACGCTCTCTGTCAGTCGTTTGAAGGAGACGCAGATGTGACTAAACCAGGGGTGGGCCCCTCAAGGTCCTGTGTCCTGCAGGTTTTAGCTGTGTCCTTGATCCAACACAGCTGATGTTAATGGTTAAATTACCTCCTCAGCATGTCTTGACCTTCTCCAGAGGCCTGGTAATGAGCTAATCATTTGATTCAGGTGTGTTGACCCAGGGTGATATCTAAGACCTGCAGGACACCGGCCCTCGAGGCCTAGAGTTCCACACTCCTGGGGTCCGTTCTTCGTACCTCGCTTACTACATCCAAGATCAAATGACACATCCAAGATCAAATCATTGCGCTAACTTTGAGCTCGCCAATCCGGTTCTCCGAAAACACCTGTTGTTGACGATTAGTATAGCTGGATGAAGTAATCTGAGATCACTGGGTGGCTTAAAAGGGGCTATGCATCGATAGTAGAAACATTGATCGGCAACCCTTTGATTGGTCGGCGAAGATGTTTGTTTGTTTATAACAGCAACCAAGAAAAGGGCAGAGCAAATAAAGACAGGTGGTGGTCCTGCACCCCCTCGTCACACCCCGGCAGAGGAGCTGGCCCTAGGGTTGAATGCCACCAGACCCATTGTTGAGGGCATCCCTGGGGGCAGCTCTTCCTTAGACCAGCAGCCGGGGTGCAGTAGCAGCACCTTCATAACTGGTGCTATTTGTACAATGTAAAATATTTGGTTGTTGCCTTAATTAAAATGCTTTTTGTACTGTGACATTTATTGACATTGTGGGGGGGTTTTGTGTAGTTTTACATAACACTCCATCACTTCTACCTGTTCCCATGCAAGGGGTGACTGAAGCATGCACAGTAAGTTGGGAGATATATATATATATATATATACATATATATATATAGAGAGAGAGAGAGAGAGAGAGAGAGAGAGAGAGAGAGAAAGAAAGAAAGTAAATAATACCCTCACGGGAAAATCGATATCTCTCTATGAGCACACCGTCGCGCTGAGCTAAAGGATCCTGTCTATCCCGCAATATAAGCTGAATTCTGAAAACTCTCCTTATCAATCTTGCACCTTCCGCAATGGGTTGCTCGCGTACAAACGGACAGGACATGGCTGCGACAGACTTCCCAAATCCACCTTCGCTTTTATAGTCGTGGTCTCTCATCTTGATTGCACGTAATAATTTACTATTACTACCCTAAAATATGAATTACATCTGACATAATCTACTACATGACATAGAATGATTAATAGTACATTTCCCTTTTTTTCGGAAATGACCTGTATGTATCTGTATGAAATCAATAAAAGAATCACATACTGCATTATCTTTAGTTACATTGATAATATTTATTTATGGTAAAACAGTGGCGAAATATCGCTGTTGCTTTCGTATAAATGAAGCGGACATACCTGAGTGGCCGCGATCTAATCTTGTTTACATAAAGTAAGCCTGCTCCCGAGCAGGTTTACGCTTACGGATCTGTTGCTATGACAGCAAGTCCCGGATGAGCTTCGGAGAACCAAATGATCCAAGATCACGCGAAATCGTCAACAATCAAATCTGGCTAACTTACTTAGCGAGGTACGAAGAGCGGACCCATGCTGTTAGTGATGGCCCGCTTGAAGCTGAAGCTCTGGTGCGTGTGTCAAAAAAATCAACACACTGCTTCAGAAACACTGTGTCGAAGCTTGATTTGTTTGGCCAGAGTCACGTGATCACTGACGTCCGAAGCTTCGTTTAGAACAGGGGTGGGCAATTCCAGGCCCCGAGGGCCGGTGTCCCTGCAGGTTTTAGATCTCACCTTGGGTTAACACACCTGAATCACATGATTAGTTCGTTACCAGGCCTCTGGAGAACATCAGGACATGCTGAGGAGATAATTTAGCCATTTAAATCAGCTGTGTTGGTTCAAGGACACATGTAAAACCTGCAGGGACACCGGCCCTCGGTGCCCACCCCTGGTTTAGAACCTAACTGCTTTGGTATCTGATTCAATGGTTTATAAGGAAGTGAATCATTCGCGGGATTTGTGGAGTGTTTTGATGGTGACAGATAGCGAACCACTGATATTTCTACTGAGAGATTTGGAGCCAGAGAGGAATAGAGGAGGTTCTGTTGTGTGGGAGAATTTTGAGTTGATTTTCGTCAATCGGGTGGGTTTTCCAGGGGTCCGTTCTTCGTACCTTGCTAAGTAAGTTAGCTGGATTTGACTGTTGACGATTTCGCGTGATCTTGGATCGTTCGGTTCTCCGAAGCTCATCCGGGACTTGCTGTCATAGCAACAGATCCGTAAGCGTAAACCTGCTTGGGAGCAGGCTTACTTTATGTAAACAGGATTAGATCGCGGCCACTCAGGTATGTCCGCTTCATTTATACGAAAGCAACAGCGACATTTCTCCACTGTTTTTCCATAAATAAATATTATCAATGTAACTAAAGATAATGCAGTATTTGATTCTTTTATTGATTTCATACAGATACATACAGGTCATTTCCTTAAAAAAAGGGAAATGTATTAATCATTCTATTTCATGTATTTGATTATTTCAGATGTAATTCATATTTTAGAGTAGTAATAGTAAAACACTTCGTGTAATCAAGATGAGAGACCACGGCTATAAAAGCGAAGGTGGATTTGGGAAGTCTGTCGCAGCCATGTCCTGTCCGTTTGTACGCGAGCAACCCATTGCGGAAGGTGCAAGATTGATAAAGAGAGTTTTCAGAATTTAGCGTATATTGCGGGATAGACAGGATCCTTTAGCTCAGCGCGACAGTGTGCTCATAGAGAGATATCGATTTTCCCGTGAGGGTATTATTTACTTAACACTCTCTCTCTCTCTCTTTCTCTCTCTCACACACACTCCCCCTCTCTCTCTCTCTCTCTCTCTATCTACATATATATATATATATATATATATATATATATATATATATATATATACATATACATATATCTCCCAACTTACTGTGCATGCTTCAGTCACCTCTTGCATGGGAACAGGTAAAAGTGATGGAGTGTTATGTAAAACTACACACAAAAAACCCCACAATGTCAATAAATGTCACAGTACAAAAAGCCGGGGTGTGACGAGGGGTGCAGGACCACCACCTGTCTTTATTTGCTCTGCCCTTTTCTTGGTTGCTGTTATGAACAAACAAACAGATTATTTCAGGGTCTCTTTTCAAGAGACTAGGAGCAATATGAGTGATAGATATTACCATTCTGTAGAATATTCTTATATTTCACTTTTACTTGTTCCCATGTTCTAGTGGGTCCTGTTGTGGCTCTAATGTGAAAGAGGATATAATGTAATATAATATAATAAATTATTTACGAGTTTAATTTGTCAGCAACTTTCTGCCAGCCCTCTCTCCTTGCTTTTGCAGCCTTTGCAGTGTTCCCTTGCGTTTTAATTAAACTCTGAAACTCCTGAAATCCCTCAATCAAGAGTTCTTGCTCTGCTGCCGAAAAATACTGAGCGCGCTCCTTCGACATCTTCGCCAACCAATCAAAGGGTTGCCGATCAATGTTTCTACTATCGATGCGTAGCCCCTTTTAAGCCACCCAGTGATCTCAGATTACTTCATCCAGCTGTACTAATCGTCAACAACAGGTGTGTTCGGAGAACCGGATTAGCGAGCTCAAAGTTAGCGCGATGATTTGATCTTGGATGTGTCATTTGATCTTGGATGTAGTAAGCGAGGTACGAAGAACGGGCCCCAGCTTTGTGTTCTGGCCGTTTGCTTTTGTTTTGTGCGTGTTTATTCTATCTGAAAACGGGAAAAACGTAAAATGTCAAAAAGCTGCTTCCATAATATAAATATCATTAAATAACTTTAGAAAAACTTCCACTTGACTCTTTACATGTAATGTTGTAAAAATATATTTTATTGTTTAATTAATCTGAAAATGTTAGTCTGCCAAATGTGCAACAATTGAATTTATTTGTTTTCTTTCTGATAGTTTGTGGGGCCCAGGTAGACTGTATAACTGCATCTCTACCAGTTTCTCTGCACTCCAGCCTCTTCTGTGCCATGTGAAGGGATTTCCCTTAAGGCAGGAGAAATTATCTCCACGAAAAGGAACAGGTTCGGCCATCGCACACTAGAACAAATTTTCTTCTTAAATAAAAATGACAAAGGGCTACTTTAAATGCATCATGTTTTTAATTTGCAAGTTCATAAGCATTTTCCCTTTCCATTTCACAATCAATTCTACCCCCAGGTCAAAAATATGTATAGGAAAATTTCCCTAATATAATATTATTTATAAATACACCCATCTATCGATTAATTGCACAAGTGCATGGAGGCAGGACCTCACAGCAGAAGCATACTCCATAATGTGTTGTACATTATCATATGTATATTATATGTAACGTGGTATTTTTCAATTATTGTATTTACCAACATCAAGAAGTCACAAGCAAAGAAAGACCACATAATGGTGCATGTTTAACCAAGGAAAGTTTACTGGTCAAAATTATTTATTAAACAAATAAACCACTTTTTTTTTAACCACCAAGAAATACACGTTCAAAGCAACACAACGGCGGCCCAATATCAGACAGAACTCCACTCTGTAGAGTGGGCAATTATAATGAAGCAGTTGGTTTTATTTTGTGGATTCAAGCTGCTCTTCATATTTTTGGCCACCAGGTGTCACCAGAGAGGACTGTGTTGAAAAGCTTCGAGTAATGAACCGTTTTTCAATACAAGCTTCAGTGCTTCAGAAAGCTTCATTTGGCCATCACTACCTGCTGTTGTATGTAAAATGTGATGCCAATGAGACGTTTGAAGTGAGCAGTGAAACTGGAAAAGATCCTGCAGTGTCACAAACAGCTCACAGCCAATGAGCTCTGCTCTTCATATCCGCATTCAGGCGGCCGTGCCGATCAACAATTGGATGGATGCTTTGAGCTCTGCTCTCATTGCTAACGTTATTTCTGGATGTGTGTTTAAAGCCAGCTGTCTCTCTCATCAGTGAGCTGTAGGCTGCAGCAGAGTATAGGTGTATGATATTCATGAGTGTCTGAAAGAAACTGAGGACATATTAAGATCCTAAGGCCCATTCAGAGTCTCCTCAACATGAAATCCAGCTTCATGTTTATCTTTCATCAAAGCAGGAAGTGCTGAGCTCAGCAAAAATCCATTTATTATTGACCTGGTCAGAATCCCAATGAGGAAAGCAACATTTATTATGTTGATTGTCAGCAGAAAGGAAGAACCAATCATTCCTCAGATTCATGTTTATCCACATTATCAATAAAAGCCAGAAGCATAAAAAGACATTTATCAATATTCTGAACATTTGTTTCAAAGCAAAATGAGCAGAATTAAAGAGCTTTTTATACGTTTCACTTTTTTAGGTTCACAGAGTCAAATTTAGTTTGAAAGTCAAAACAAAGAAATCCCAGATTTCCATCTTAATGAATGAAATGACTTAAAGTCAATCAGCTGTTTTCTGCTTTATACTCTTACTTGTTGTGTTAGGAAAGTAATTTTAAAACTTATTTTAAAACTTATGTTAAAAACAAGATTGAAGGAGGAGGTGAGAGGAAGGAAAATAAAGGACGCAAAGAAACAAGTAAAGGAAGGAAAGAAGGAAAATGAGGTAGGAAATGAGAGAATAGGAAGTAATACAGGAGGTAGAGAGAGATCTTGTCATGTTTAATAATGTAAAAAGTGGAAAGGGGTCTTGGGAAAATAGCTGATTGCACCATGTCTGCATCACTGCGGCCGCAACACCAATCCGTCTGTCAATCTCCCGCTTCCTTCTCCCCTCACTTGTGAACAAGACCCATCCCTGACCCGAAGTGGGCACTCCACCCTTTTCCGGCTGAGGACCATGACCTCAGACTTTGAAGTGCAGATTCTCACCCCTGCCACTTCACCCTTGGCTGTGAACAGCTCCAGTGCGAACTAGAGGCCATCAGTGATGGCTGGAGCCATCATTTAACTATGCCCCGAAATTCTCTCACTGAACATTATGAACAGAATCAATGACTAAGAGCAGCCAACCACGAATAAGTATGACTTATTGCTGGTTATGCAGAACAACCTCTTGCAAAGGTTGTATAAAGATTAGTTTTTTTCCCTGTTAGCTGTTGTAAACTTAATCACTTCTCACACCCAACTAAGCTCCACCTCCATCTCCTTGTGTGGCAGGTCAACAGAGCTCTGATGCCAGAAAAGTGGAGTTGTCTTTGTCTAACTGGAATACACGGATTTCACAAAAGGCAAATTATATATTTGATACAATATATTAATGCTGATTAGTGATCTACAGTTTATTAGTGAGATACATACTAATGGAGACAAAATGTCCCAACTTCTGACTAAGGGACCATCAATGTTAGAACCTGTAAATGCCAAAGCAAAGTAGTCAATTGTGTTACACAATGGAAGAGACTGGAACATGATATTACATGTATGCCGGAAGTCTGAGAAAAGGGTGAAAGAGAAGTCTGGCCTACATATTAGATGATTAAAAGAGGATAGAAGTGATGCAACAGGAGAATCTAACTTTTAGAGAAAACAAGTCAAAGAATGTCAGAAGCTTCAAGTATCTTGGATACACTATTTCAAAATCTGAACCTACCTCATCCTCTATCTTTGGACAAGCTGAAGCAAATTATAGAGTATTCCATTTCAACTAACAAAATGTTAGCTGGAACTTTAAGATAGCTAATCCACAACTACAAAATATAACCAAAATAGTCCCAATTTATGACTTTTGTTGTTTAAAACAATGGAAATACATAGGTCATATATGCTGACTGAAAATTAAGATATGGAACAGAGTGAAAAAGTTGTTAAACACTGATGTACAGCAGATCAGAATACAGAATCAACTTTATGCAACTGCTGGATAATATATTAAATCAGGAGCACCAGAAAGCCAGGTGAATCGTGAATCGTGAATCGTGCATAGAAAGAAAAGATGATGACCATTTGTTGAAGGTTAACTATTAATCTAAAGTCACATAAGAGAGCAGCAGCTGAGCTTTGACCTGTGAGCTACAACTTCAGACTTTTTTATAGTGTGAAGTGTTTAATGTGTAAAGGGTTTAAGCTTGAAGTGACACCCATACTCAGGTTATGTTTTTGAAAATTATTTGCAAATTGCTATAAAGAGTGAGGATGTTATATTAGAGTGTGGCAGTTGAGCTTTGACCTGTGAGCTGCGTCATAAGACTGTTCTATGGTGTTTTTTAATGTGGCGGCAGCCTGCAAACACAAAGGACTGACGGAGTAGAAGCAGATTTTCTCTCTTTCTACACAGACCTGGTGCAGATAGCAGAGCGCTGCAGAGTGAAGAAGTTGATGGGAAGAAGCTGAGTAAGTGCAACTTTGATTCATTCCAGTCTCTGAGGTTTCCTCTTCATCACAGAGCAGCTGTTTGTTAGCTGCTCTGTTTGTTAGCATATTTCTGCAGAGAACACATGGAGACTCGTTTCATCTCTAGCGTCTGGTGTTGGATAAAGACTCCAAAGCAACAACAAAGTCTCCAACATCCAGATCAGAGCCTTTCAAACAGAGTGTGCGGTTACAGATTTGTTCTCCTCACATCGTCACGTCAGACTAACAGTCTGTGTGGGTCTTCAGCAGACTGTGCTGCAGGTCGGTACCAACATCATGAAACGTTCCTCACACATCTTCCACTGTTTGATCCTCTTTAACAGAGGACGTGTGATTGTGCTGGGATGTTCAGTCACACTCAGTCTTCATTTGGACTCTGAACAGGCTCACAGTCAAACTGTAAAATGCTGGACTCCACTTGTTTCATGAATGATAATGACAGTCGTGTCTGTTTAATGTGGAGCCCCGCAAGGGACATGGGAAAAAAAAAAATTAAGATGAACTTTTGCGAGGTCTCGCAAAAGTTTTGCGAGGTCTCGCAAAATAGGAATTCCAACAATGGCAGCAGCTACTTAGTTGTAATATTACTCTTTCTGGGTCACAAAATAAACTTTTAAGATATTTTGAGGTGTGAATGTAGCTGTGTAAACACTCGGCTTAAAAGACATCACATATTTGCAAAAGTGCTCCGACGTTTTCGGAGACGTATGACACCCACCATCTTGAAGCTAAAGGGAGGTCGAGACCTACTAAAGCCGGGAGGAACACCGCTCTCCCGGCACATCGTGCCTCGACCTTCCGGTCGGCTTCAAGCTGGCGGCCTCCGAAGAATGTGGCCAAAACTTTTGCAAGATCCCGAGTTAGATTTGCGAGATCTCGCAAAACTTCAGCTTTATTTTTTTTCCTCCAATCTCCCTTGCGGGGCTCCGTAGTTCAATGTTCTCCTGAAACCATGGAAAATATTTAACAGGACTCAGTGAGTGCCCCCTGCTGGTTCCTTTTTAGTGCTGCTGTCAGACTCCAGTGATCCTGTTGGATGGATTTATGGAGGCTTTAAGGGATTCACTGCAGTCCCACTGTAGTTAGTTTCTCACAGCTACACTTATATGTTTTGCTTCAAGCTCAGTGTCATTTGTGCAGCAACATTTCTCACATATGAGTTTTCCTCTGCAAAGTGCTGCAAAGTGCTGCTACATGTACTTGGACAGAAGGTGTGATAAGATCCACAACTTTATACAAGATCAGACTGAGCAAGTTAGTGATGTAACTGTGCAGAAAAAAAATCCACCCACTGTCAAAGAGTGGATGGAGATGGACAGATAACAGGAACACAGTGGTTCCCTCTGTTTATGGTGGATGTTGTAGTCAGCCAGAAACCAACCTGTGAAAAAGAAATAAAAGGCAGAGATGCTCAGAAGATGGAAGCATGGTGTTTAATCAGCCAATCACAGCTTTAGAAACAAAGTGTCTGCTAAGAGAGAGAACTAAAAACAGCTGTTAGAAGCAGTTAGCAGTTAGAGTATGAACATTGTGTAAGCAGTCAGCTTGGCCATGGGCATTGTAACTAAAATAAAGCTGCTCTCTGCCATTTCAACAGTCATGTCTGACCTGCTGCTTTGTAGGAATACAGTAATGGAGGGATTTAGAGGCTGAAATCGGGTCTTTGTGACACTTTTTGTAGTGAACTGATGTAAGCTGTGTCTCAGATGGAGATGTTAGTACAAACACATCAGACATGACCTCTGCAGCACCTATTTGATGTGCACATGAATAATTTGTGTTTCCTCTTTAGGTGAAGGTAGAAAGTGTGTGTGAGCTGATGTGGATGTGAATTCAGCAGCATGGATCAGTGTGAGGACAGAAAGGAGGGAGTCCCTCCCTCTAAAACCACTCAGAGGTGAGATGACCATCTCTAACTGTCCATGAGTCTTCTCCATGTCACAGCTCAGCACTCACATCACTGCTCCATCATTATTCACAGGGACCGACGTAGACCAGAATTCAGCTATGAGAGGAACCGAGTGAAAGATTTCATTAACACATTTGAACAAAAACAGTCATCTGCGAAAGAGTAAGGTCATGCCAATAATATCAGTTTATATGTGATGAGGCTGTTATTGATAATTTGAACTTTTTCAGGAAACACCAGAGACTCAAACCTGGAACTGAGCCCAGCTGTGTGTCATTAATGAGTGACCGGTCTAAAGATGCAGTCACGGGTTTTAAAAGCCAGCAGGTGTCTGCTGCAGAGAGGTGAGCGGTTAGTAACATGAACCTGGGGCTTTGGTTTCTGTCTGATTTCTCAGACTTTTTATCTGATTTAGTGCTCAGCTCAGATAAAATAATTATTGTGGGTGATTTTAACATCCATGTAGATGACAGCGTCAACATGGCATTTATTATAATTGGCTTCTCTCAAACTTTAAAAGAACCCACCCACCACTTTAATCACACTCTAGATCTTGTTTTAACATATGAAATAGAAACTGAACATTTAACAGTGTTTCCTGAAAACCCTCTCCTGTCTGGTCATTTCCTGATAACATTTACAATAATTGATTACACAGCAGTGGAGAGTAGACTTTATCAAAGTAGATGTCTTTCTGAAAGTGCTGTAACTAAGTTTATGAGTATAATCCACTCACTGTTATCATCTTCAGTGCCCTGTACCAACATAGAGCAGAGCAGCTATCTGAACGCTACTCCAACAGAGGTCGATTATCTTGTTAATAATTTTACCTCCTCACTACGTACGACTCTGGATACTGTAGCTCCTGTGAAAACTAAGGCCTCAAATCAGAAGTACCTGACTCCGTGGTATAATTCTCAAACACGTAGCCTAAAGCAGATAACTCGTAAGCTGGAGAGGAAATGGTGTGTCACAAATTTAGAAGATGATTATTTAACCCTGAGAAATAGTTTGTTGCTTTATAAGAAAGCCCTCTGCAAAGTTAGAAGATCTTACTATATACTAAATAAGAACAACCCCAGGTTTCTCTTCAGCACTGTAGCCAGGCTGACAAAAATTAAGAGCTCTATTGAGCCAACCATCCCTTTAACACTAGTAATGACTTCATGAACTTGTTCACAAATAAAATTTTAACAGTGAGAGAAAAAATAAATATCTTGTGATCATCTCACAGATTTAATAATATGATACAGCTACTTTCAGTACCATCAATATATATTTAGCGTCTTTTTCTCCACTTGATTTTAATTTTATTTATACAGCGCCAAATCACAACAATGGTCGCCTCAAGGCGCTATACATTGTACAGCAGACCCTACAATAATACATACAGAGAAAAACCCAACAATCATATGACCCCCTATGAACAAGCACTTTGGTGACAATGGGAATGAAAAACTCCCTTTAGACAGGAAGAAACCTCCAGCAGAACCAGGCTCAGGGAGGGGCGGCATTTTTGCATTGTTTACAATTTGTGCACTCCGTGCTTATTGTCCCTAGGGGTTTGCCGTAGTGGCAACAGGGTGAGTATGATTATGGAAGTGGAGGTGTGTCATAGATATACGGAATGAGCAGCAATAAAGAATAATGGTGGCTCATGAAGCAGTTTAAGAATATGTTCTTTATAATAGTTAAGATTAGAATATTACATGGCGGCCACCTGCAGTGACTGGTTGGGGTGAAGGAAAATGGGATAAAAGACATGCTGTCGAAGAGAGCCAGAGATTGATATCAAGTATGACTGAATGCAGAGGTTTATTAACACATAGTGAGTGAGAAAGGTGACTGAAGAAAAAAAAACAACCTCAATGCATGAAGGGAATCTCACAGCAGCCTACAGCTGTTGCAGCATAACTGAGAGCGGATTCAGGGTCACCTGATCCAGTACTAACCTTAAAATGTCTATCTCCTGAATCCCACCCCCCATCTTCTACTTTTAAATACTCTAGGAACAACAAGCCTGCAGTGCGAGAGTGAAGTGCTCTAATAGGGTGGTTTGGTACTACAAGGTCATTAAGATAAGATGGGGCCTGATTATTATTTTGAATTCAATTCTGGATCCTAGGTATGTACGTCTACGTTTGGGTCTCGGAGTTTCCTTCTGCTCATGCTCAGCGTGCAAATCTGTTTCTCTTTGAGATCAGGAAGGTATTCTAAGTCTTCATCAGCTTCTGTGGCTGCAAATGAAAAACACAGTTTTACTTCTCTAACAGGACCAATGGGAGACGTGCTGAATCTGGACCCAGCTGCATTTCTTTAAAGAGTGACCGGTCTAAAGATGCAGTCACTGGTTTTAAAGGCCAGCAGACATCTGCCGCGAAGAGGTGAGCTGTGAATAAGATAAGATAAGATAAGATAACCTTTATTAGTCCCACACGTGGGAAATTTGTTTTGTCACAGCAGGAAGTGGACAGTGCAAAAGTTATGAAGCAAAAATTAGAATAAAATAAAATAAGAATAAATACAGTACACAACTGTACAGAATAGAATAAAATAAAATACTATATACAGTAGAATAAAATAGAATAGAATATACAATAAGATAAAAATAGAATACAAATGCTATATACAACTGAGTAAAAATACAACGATGCCAGAAAAGATTATTGCACATTAGTGTTATTGCACATTAGTGGATGTGTGTGTTTGATCAGTTGAAGTCTTTGTTGTGGAGTCTGACAGCAGTGGGGAGGAAAGACCTGCGAAATCTCTCCGTCCCACACCGTGGATGCCGCAGTCTCCCACTGAAGGAGCTGCTCAGTGCTGTCACAGTCTCATGCATGAACTCTTTAATAGCAAACGCTTCGGTGTCTGACTTAAATGTTGATTTTTTTTGTTTTGTTTTTGTTTCATGGTTTCTAAAATACAACTCTGTAGGACAGGTGTAGGCAACTGCAGGCCTTGAGGGCTGATGTCCTGCAGGTTTTAGGCTACGTCCACACGTACACGGGTATTTTTGAAAACGGAGATTTTCCGTTTTCGTTTTAAAAAATAATCCCGTCCACACGTAAACGCAGAAATGAAGGAAAACACTGATAGGAACATACCAAAGCAACAGGTGGCGATATATTCCTAACCGTGTAGAAATGTTGGCCAATCAGAAGTCTAGAAGCCTCGGTGGGAAATAGTAAACAAAGATGGGGCAAAGAAGCAGAACCGAGTCGTATGTGTGGAGGGACAGTAACTGTGTGTGTATATGTAAGCATTTAAACACTGCAGAGAGTACAATTAACAGTAACAGTATTGTAGAAATTCATTTTACCGAAACAATAACGTGGCGCACAGTGTGACGTCAAAAAAGGTGCACACCTTTGACGCTGCATTTTCTCCGTTTTTCTCATCCACACGTAAATGCAAAAACAGAGTTTTCAAAAATATCCACCCTGACAGGCGTTTTTAGAAATCTTCGTTTTCAGTGACCGAAAATGCCGTTTACGTGTGGACGAAAGGTGCAAACGCATAGAAAAATCTGCGTTTCAAAAATACCCGGGTACGTGTGGACGTAGCCTTAGACCACTGTGTCGGGGCACATAGGTGTGTCGTGAGAAAATGATCAGGTGTGCCATGGAAAATTATCTGGTTCCAACTGATTAGCACTCTAAGCAACAGGTGTGAGTAACGAGCAGAACAATTACATTCTCTTCCACTAGAGGGCAGTACAATTACCTGCTCTAATTAAATGGGTTGCCAACTGCCAATAAAACAGAAGAAGACAGTGAAGAAAGTACATAATAGTCATTCTGGAAGTGAGACAAAGCAGCGGGTAAGATGGAGAAAATTCTGACTGAGATCAAGTCATGGGCAGTGGTCCGACAAAAGCAAAAAATGTATACTGGGGACAAAACGAGCCAATTCCTCTATCCCTGGCGCATGCGGAAAAGTTATCAATATGCTTTTTGTGACATTTTTGTTTGGTGGTGTGCCATGTGATTTTTCTAACTTGTAGTATGTGCTGTACCTTAAAAATGTTGGGAAACACTGATGTAGAAAGTAGTAAAATAAAAGTAAACCATTAAATAAGAAGACATGTCCAAACTTTTGAGTGGTACACATATGCACACTGACTTTGAACACCCCCAGTGCAATCAAACTAACAGCAAGTTTCCAGAACTGCTGGCACTTTGACTCCTTCAACACAGAACACAGTAACTGTGGAGACTCTCACAGAGGTGATCTATTCAATGAAGTTCTCTTCCTGATCCCTAGAGATTGTGCTGTGAGATTCCTACAGGAAGTTTATGAATCCCTACATTTTGTCTGTCATTAGTTCTCCACTTCTGATTGGTTATGTCCTTGGTTAGTTAGAAAATCAATCAATAATATTAATAATAATATTCAGGAATTAACTGGATGCATTTGTGTCCATTCTAATTACATTAAGATATTACAACTGAGTGGACTCATAGTGATCAGAGTTTGAAATGCAGCTGAAGATATCTAGGTGAACCCTAAAAGTACCAATGCAGACTAACTTGTAGTTGACACAGATCTGGATTAAACTTAAACCTTATTTTTTATTTTTTATTTTTATTTTTTGGCGGGTGTTTGTAGTTCAAACTCAAACTGCTTTTTGGTCTGTTTTTTAGGGCTTCCAGTTAGAAAATGCCTGTCTAGGTTTAGTCTTTGAAGTTTCCTTCTGCTTATGCTCAGCCTGCAATCCAGGTTCTCTTTGGGATGATGAAGTTATTCTAAGTCTTCCTCAGCTTCTGTGGCAGCAAATGGAAAGCACATTTTCTTCTCTTACAGGATCTATGGGAGAGCTGCTGGACCTGAACCTGAAAGTAGACCTGAACCTGGACCCAGCTGTGTGTCGTTAAAGAGTGACCGGTCGAAAGATGCAGTCACAGGTTTTAAAATGCAGCCGGTGTCTGCTGTAGAGAGGTGAGCTGTTAATAACATGAATTACTGGAGAGCTTATTTAATTGCTTGATGTTATTGGATATAAACTGCAGTGCAAACACGTCATTCCCAATTAAACTGTCTCTTACTGTCCTGGAATAGATCATGTCAGAATAGAAACAAATTTCTGCTTTGTAAACACCAAATAAAGTCACTATTGACTTTAAATCAGTCTTCTGTTCCCCTCATGTGTGTTTAAACGTTGTTGTGACTCAGTATTTGTAAATAAATCCTCCATCATGTTTAACGTCAGCTCAGCTCTTTTTCACACAAATATCTATGTTCATATATGACGCGGCGTTTTGGAGTGTTTCCACAAACACAGCAGTCAGAGTGTAAAGAATGGATGTTGTAGGTGTTAGGCTGAGTGTCTGTAGGACTCCAGCTGCTCCAGCAGGTGTCTTCTTCGTGCTTTGCTTCAAACATAGTCTAGGGAGGAAATTCCACTCAGGTGTTTTTCCAGAATAAACTGACAAAAAAAAATCTAAATATAAAAATACAATGGTGGTAATTATCAGAATAACAGTGGCAGGATACCTGAGTATAATTTGAATGATTGATCATTTTTGCTCTCTGGGGGGAAAATATCTAAAAATACAATACAATAAGATAAGCATAAAAAATCTTTTAGTAAATTTAAACAAACAAACTGGCCACATTTATCGCAAATGTGTTTTTTCCTTTTTTTGAGCAGATTGTAAGTCTGGTACAGTGACAACCAATTCTTCATAATTCCTCTACAGTGTTGACCAGGAGAGCTCAGAGGTTCCCAGTACTAATGCTGCCGGGCAGACAGAAACACACCTGGACTCCATATTTATGGTTTGTACATGTACAACAACTGCTTTTTTTTGTGATCAATATTTTATTGATTTAAAACGGGGTTGGGGGTTGGGGGGGGGGGGGGGGTACAGACATATACAGCACAACTGTAGACTGCAGTAGCAAAGCAAACATTGGTTACAAATAGGGAGGGGTATCATTTAGGTTTTATCCGATACCAGTACCAAACCGGTACTTTTGGAACGGTGCCGGTGCTTAAACGGTGCTTGAACTGGTGCTTAAAGAATGGAAAACACAAATTTGTCCTAAAACCTCTCATTTTTAGCTGTTTTTTTGTAAAAAGATAACAATGTTAGCCTTTTCTGCAGCTATAAGGCATATATGGTATCACTCTTGGCTGGAAGCAGTGCTTAAACAATGGAAAAAACACAAACTTTGCCCAAAAACCTCTCATGTTTAGCTGTTTCCCACTTTTTCTTTGGTCATTTTAGCCTTTTTGACCAGGGTGAAGGGAGTATCTGCCATCAAACAAGAAGACAGCCGCATGTAACTACGACGGTGTTTGCTAGTTCACCTTACATGCATTAATTTAATAACGTGGTTAGCCTACGCAACGTAAATTACACACGAACAACATTAAGCTACTCACGCAGAGAAGAACGGCTGCTGCTGCCATCATCATCTGTCATCATTTCTGCTGCACTGGCAGGGCTAGGGGCCAGGACTCTCCTCTTCGGGTTCTTGGGGGATGTTGCTAACTCCGGGTCCGATAACAGGCAACCCACCCGCAGTAAATGTGCTCGTTGTGGGGTCTCGCAGCAAGCTATCAAATACGGTGCATTTCTCGGCATAAAAAACGCTATGCGTCGCCAGGTGTTTCATCACATTCAAGGTGTTACCTCCTTTGCGCAGTATGCCATGATGGCACCGGATACCGGTACCCATCCCTAGTTACAAGGCATAGGGACAGCAAAGAAAAAAACACAAAAACACAAAGTCATGACCAGTTATTGCCTCTTCCAGGAGATAACTTTGGGTGAGAAGATTTTCCAAGCTTCAACAGTCGTGGGTCGAGCTTTATTTAATTTTGCTGTGGTATGTTCAAGATTAATGACATGGATAAGACATCGTATCCAGAATGATTCCATACAAATGTCAGGACTGAACCATTGCTTTGTAATAGTCTTCTTTGGGGATGTGAATCCGGCGAACAACATTTTGCATTGTATTTTTTTTAAGGAGATTTCAGAGGTATCATTAAGGAGACAAAGACCAGGATTGGGAATATAAAAAACTTCCAGCACCTCAGATAACACAGAGTTCACAAAGACCCAAAAATTGGATACAACGGCACAGTCCCAAAACATGTGCAAGAACGTGCCTGGTGACGAATCATTGCAAATGTGACATATGTGACATGATACGTAGCCTGTAGTTTCATCTGGAACCTCCTATAGGGTGTAATGTATGTTCTGTGTATGGTTTTGAAATGAATTAATTGATGCGCCAGGTTCTTAGAAGTCAAACTCAGATTAGACCACACTGTATCCCAGCCTATATTAACCTGTAGTTCTCCCAGTTCCCTGACCCAAATAGATTCAATGGGCAGGGGCTTTATACCGTGTTCCACTAGTTTGTTGTAGATTTTGGAAACAGAGGGTCTGCCAGAGTTAGGCAAGATCCATTCCAGCATGGGATGAGAGGGAAGAGGAGAGTCCCAGGGGACACCATATGCTATTAAAGCTGATCTGAGCTGCAGATACACAAAGTAAGAAGATGCAGGAAAAACGTGTCCTTAAGTCCTGAAATGAACAAAGGTCTTGGGCGTTGAATAGATCATCAAAAAGGTTTATCCCGAGTGAAAACCAAGAGGGTTGAACAAATGGTCGGCTGCCACATAGTAACTTTAAATTATGCCAGAGTCATGAGTTTTTACAAAATTTAACTGGAGCACCTAGCCGTCTTTCTATTTTCCTCCATACCTGTATAGAGTTGGCAATAACAGGTCCAAATTTGTTGTTGTTGCAGAGCGTTTTGGCGGGTACATTAGAAAACAGAAGATCTTGTAGTCTATGCGGTGCTGCCTTGGCAGATTCGGTCATTTTCCTCGCTGCAGTAGCCTCTGGGTTGACCCACGTACTAAGCGCCCTGATTTGGAATGACCAGTAATAAAACTCGAAGTTTGGTACTGCCAGGCCACCAAACAATTTGGGCCGCTGCAGTGTTGACAAACGTATCCTAGGCCTTTTGCCATTCCAAATAAATTTAGATACCGCAGAGTGTATGTCTTTAAAATAAGTTGGAGGAGGAGAGAGTGGCAACATAAAAAAAAAAGGAAATTAAGCCGTGGCAGTATGTTCGTCTTTACTGTGCTGATTCTACCCTGAAGCGAAGTTTTTAAATTGTCCCATCTTTGAAAGTCGGATTTGATCTTGTTTAGCATAGTAGTAAAATTGTCCTTGTTTATCTTTGGAATACTATTATGAATTGAAATGCCCAGATAAGTAAAAGTGCTTTTGATCTGAACACACCCGGGTAAGGAAATTTATGTAGCTTTAACGTTCAAAGGCATCAAGGCAGATTTCGACCAGTTTATTTTGTAGCCAGATAGAGAGCTGAAATGGTCAAAGTTTTTAATTAATGGATGGATGGACGTCTCATAGTTGTCTAAAAACAGAATAATATCATCCGCATATAGAGATATGATATGATTTTGACCACCAATTCTTATGGGAGAAATTGTGGACTGTCTAATGGCTTGTGGGCTCTAGAGAGAGGCAGAACAGGAGAGGAGAGAGAGGGCAACACTGCCTCATTCCACGCTGCAATGTGAAAGGGGGAGAGATCAGGTCCCCTGTTAAGACACTAACAAGAGGTGAGTAATATAGTGTTTTAATCATAGCAACAAATTTCTGCTTAAACCCAGAGTGTTTTAATATCATCCACATATAATACCACTCTAGCCTATCAAAGGCTTTTTCTGCATCAAGTGAGAATACTGCACATGGATTTTGATAGCTGTTAGCGGCATCTATGATGTGTAACAGCCGTCTTATGTTATCAGATGCAAGCCGCCCTCGGATAAATCCTGTCTGGTCTGCATTGACTAAAACGTGGATAACTCTTTCCAAGCACAATGCAAGAGCTTTTGCGAATACTTTGAGATCAGTTGTGAGCAGAGGTATTGTATGTATGATATTGTAGTCTGAAACTAGAGCACTCAAGAGGGTCCTTTCCCTTTTTTAAGAGAAGGGTAATAAGTGCTGTTTTCTGGTCTCTATGGAAAGACCCGTTCCGGATTGCAAAATCAAGCTAAGCATGAGTGAGCCTATTGTATCCCAAAGTTCTAGAAATAGTTCTGGCGGAAGGCCATCCAGTCCAGATGATTTACTTTTATTAAGGTCTTTCAGCGCTCTATGCAGCTCATCTAGAGTTAATGGGGCCTCTAGCTCATCCTGATCTGCTTGTGGAATATGAGGTAGATCCAAATTTTCGAGAAAGCTATTACAGGTAGTATACTTAAAATTGATATCTGATTTATACAGATTTTCAAAAAATGACGAGAAAGTGGTGTTAATGGACTGAGGATTTATCGTAATTTTACCGTTTGCAGCTGTTATAGCTGGAATATGTGCCCTTATTTCACATTCTTTAAGCATTAGTGCCAACAAACGACTAGGATGCTCTGATTCAAAATAGTACTTCTGTCTAGTTCTATGCAAGATGAACTCTGCTTTGGACAAGGTTATTGCATCATATTCTTCTTTTAGTGAAGCTAGGAGTGTAGACTGATCGTCCGATCAGTCTACACTCAGTCTACACGAAGTTTTTGAAGATTCTGTAAAGATTCTATCTGATTTTCTAAATTGGACACCTGAGCAAGTTTAGTTTTTGCCAACATGGAGGAGAATGAGATGGAAAAGCCACGAATGAAACATTTTGTAATCTCCCATAAGACTTGTGAGTCAATATCTTCATTAGCGTTGATATCTAAAAAATCCTTCAGCTGGAGCTTAAGCAGGCTGAGAAAGGTAGTGTTAGTTAATAGAGACGTATTAAAGCCCCACCTGGGGGCCCTATTCTTTGTATTGGGCAGATCGACAGACCATAACAAAGCTGAATAATCCGATATCAAGATTGGCTGAATAGAAATAGATGTATCACCTGACACTAAGGAAGGACTAACATAAATATAGTCCATCCTAGAGAATGTCTTATGTCTATTAGAAAAGAATACATAATCCCTAAAGTCGAAATTCTGCATCCGCCAAAGGTCGATGAGATTAAGATCTTTTATAAGTGTATTCAACAGAGAACATGAGAGATTAACTACTGCATCTGGATGCGATTTATCAAAAACGGGGTTGACGACGGCATTGAAGTCTCCACCCAATACTATGGAATAATCATTGTATTCTAATAGTGTATTGGCAATATAAGTAAAAAAAATCTCTGTCTGGCTCATTTGGACAGTATACAGATACGAATACCAGTTTATGGTTTAAGATACTGCCAGTTACAAGTGCCAGCCGGCCGTTTTCATCATTCGTGCTATACCTGGTAGTAAGGTCCATTTTTTTCTTTAGCAAGATACAGACACCTTTGGTTTTATTTGGGGCAGAGGACGACGGAATCCACTTGGGGAGATAAGCCTTAATGTAGCTGACTGTATCGGAGCCCTCCATCATTTCAGGTAAGCCAACAAGCCTGATGTTATTCCTGTGACCCCTGTCCTCCAGATCTGTGAGCTTTGTCGTGAGTAGGTCAAGTTGATTCTTCAGATCGATAACTTATTTATGTGACAGGATACGTGATAAACTGTGACAATGTGTGCAGAGCTAAAAACTATGCTGGCAATCCTGCCGACGGGTCATGTGATCTCCCAACAACTGCTTTTAATAATAATACATTTTATTCATAGTCACCTTTCAAAATACTGAACAATATTGTACACTAGATGAAGAAAAAGAAGTGAAAATAGAAATATAAAAAAGGTTAAAATTTGGTTTGGGGTAATTTAAGTGTAAACTAGTGTCCAGAAAAGGAAACATCTCTTTTTAAAGGGAGTTAAAATATCATGTAGAAACCAGCTCTTCAAAGGTGGAGAACTTGCGAATGTCCATGAGGTAGTTGATGCTAGAGGACAGATAATTAAGATCAATGCTCTTATTTTTGCAGAATGAAAGATGATGGAGTCTGGTAATAAAGAATGAGTTTAACATTGAAGGAAAAAGAAAGTGACCAGTTTTATGCAGTTCATGTGCTGTATAATCAAGAGCTGTTGGTTTTACATAAGTGATGGCAGATCACTCAGACAGACGCTGTTGCAGTGAAAGGGGTTTATTTACAGTGAGGACAAATATCCAACATAACACTGAGATGAGGAAGCACAATGAATAGGAAACTTGAAATATATAGAGGGAGAAGAGGAGAGTATGAGGTTAATGACCGATAGAATCGTAGTTCAGGAGATACAAAAATGTTCACAAGGAATTTGTTGGAGAGTTTGCTTGCTTTGATAACTGTTGTTTGGTGAAGAAGGGGCAAAATAAGAAGTTGGTGTTGGAGGGTGTTTTGGTACCATTCTTTATTCATGGCTGTGTTTTTGGGCAAAATTGTGAGTGAGTCCACTCCCTTGGATGAGAAGCAAGCGCACCCATGAATGGTCTCAGGATGCTTTACTGTTGGCATGACACAAGACTGATGGTAGCGCTCACCTTTTTTTCTCCAGGCAAGCCTTTTTCCAAATGCCCCAAACAATCGAAAAGAGGCTTCATCAGAGAATATGACTTTGCCCCAGTCCTCAGCAGTCCATTCACCATACTTTCTGCAGAAGATCAATCTGTCTCTGATGGGGGGGGGGTTGGAGATAAGTGGCTTCTTTGTTGCCCTTCTTGACACCAGGCCATCTTCCAAAGGTCTTCGCCTCACTGTGCGTACAGATGCGCTCACACCTGCCTGCTGCCATTCCTGAGCAAGCTCTGCACTGGTGGCACTCCGATCCCACAGCTGAATCCTCTTTAGGAGACGATTCTGGCGCTTGCTGGAGTTTCTTGGACGCACTGAAGCCTTCTTAACGAGAATTGAACCTCTTTCCTTGAAGTTTTTGATGATCCTATAAATTGTTGATTTAGGTGCAATCTTAGTAGCCACAATATCCTTGCCTTTGAAGCCATTTTTATGCAACGCAATGATTGCTGCACACGTTTCTTTGCAGGTCACCATGGTTAACAAGGGAAAAACAATGATTTCAAGCATCACCCTCCTTTTAACATGTCGGGCCTGCCATTCTAACCCAATCAGCCTGACATAATGATCTCCAGCCTTGTGCTCGTCAACATTCTCACTTAAGTCAACAAGACGATTACTGAAATAATCTCAGCAGGTCCTTTGATGACAGCAATGAAATGCAGTGGAAATTTTTGGGGGGGATTAAGTTAATTTTCATGGCAAAAAAGGACTATGCAATTCATCTGATCACTCTTCATAACATTCTGGAGTATATGCAAATTGCTGTTATAAACACTTAAGCCGCAATTTCCAATATTTACGTAATTCTCAAAACTTTTGGCCACGACTGTACAGAGGGTAGTGGGGCATTCTTGTGACATAACTAAACATTTACTTAGGCAGGCTTAATGAGACACCACACATTTGCGGCCTTACAATGGGACAGATTGTAAAGCCTGCTGGAAGGTAGAGGAGCGCCAGGAAGGAGGTTTATTGCACAGTGGTGCAAGAGAGAGTGCTTAGGCTTTGTTAAAAACTTCCTGCTGGCCATGATAATCTGTTGGGACAGCTAATGAATCTAGGGGCTGAGGGGTAGCAGCAGGGGAATTTTGCCCACCAGCGGGTTGTGGAGAGGTGAGGCAATTTGCCAGGCAGAAAGGGCTCCAAGCGAAGATAATGTGAGGGTCTCACAGTGGTTGCCTGATGTGACTACCGTGATGGGTTCCATTTGGTGAGTTCCCTAGAACTAAAACACCTCTCCTCTGCTATGAGCCATGAATAACCTATCTGTAGAGGCTCGGGGGATGAATATGTAATGGCGAGGGGTTGAGGTGAGGCTGAAATGGGCTCTGGAGGTGGCAGGAAGGGACTGAGAAATGCGGACGAGCTAATGAAAGGGTGCTGGGGTTTGTAGCTCTTCTCGACCTGTATCTACATCAGGCAGTTAGCAATTCTCTTAGGGGGAAAGACATATCCCTAGAAGATGGATGAGTTGTACCCAGGAGGCAAATGGTCTCTCATCATAAACAGCCACCAAGATGGCATGAGAGAATTCCCTGGGTAAATAATACGGCCTGAGTCCTGGATATTGAACTATGTGCTGTAGGACTCAGGCCGTATTATTTACCCAGGGAATTCTCTCATGTCATGTTGGTGGCTGTTTATGTTCCTCCCTCCGCTAACCCCACAGCTGCATGTGACACTATCCACTCTACCATAGCCCGGTTACAGACTCAGCACCTGAGTGCCTTTATTGTGATCTCGGGTGACTTCAACCATGTATCACTGGACAATACACTTCCAACATTCAGACAATATGTGGACTGTCCTACCAGGGGAGAGGAAATTTTAGACCTACTGTATGCTAATATCAAGGATACATACAGCTCCTCCTCCCTCCCCCCACTTGGTAGGTCAGATCATAACCTGATTCACCTCACCCCCCGCTATGTGCCAATTGTGAGGAGCGAAGAAGAGATGGTCACGGTGGACTTGAATGCATCCGCACTTACTACAGCTGATTAGCAGCAGGTGGGTATGAGTGGACCTGGCTCTGCTCGGTAAGGGATCCACAACCATTGCACCAGTATGTCTTTCCACCTGTTGTGATAGATTATTGCAAGGTCCCCGGCCAGTTCCAAAGGGCTGATAGATGGAAAAAAAAAAAAAAGAACAGGAGGAGTGAATTAATTTAATTGAGAGAAGTGATGGGGTTGTTACCATTTCTCAGTTACGCAGAGAAAGTCAAACTTGTAGTCAGTGAAGAGATGCTAGAAGAGATGACCCTCACTTGTAAAAGAGATTATATCTAGGAGATTGAAGTTGACAGTGGTGGTATCACAATTGGCAGGATGGTCAAGAACCCCACCACTACTGAGTGAAGAGCATTGAGCATGGAGGCAGCTATTAATATCTATTCTGTTCACAGTCATCTCCATCCTGCTATTTGTAGACTAATGGATTGTCAGTGTGTCTAACATGGATCTGACGTTTGGCTTAGTGACTTCAGTCTGATTGAGTCATTCATAAGCTATTTTGTTGCAGCTGCTGGAGGACAACATCATCACTTTTGTGAAGAACGAACTGAAGAGGATCCAGAAGGTTCTCAGTCCAGATTACCCAGAATACTTAAAGAATCAGAGGGAGGAGGATGAGAAGACGAGGAGCAGCAGAGAGGCATTTCTAAAGATAACACTAAACTTCCTGAGGAAAATGAAGCAGGAAAAGCTTGCTGACCAACTGCAGAGCAGTAAGAGGGTTTCTCTAAAGATTCAAGCTACTTGATGAATGTAACATTTACTAATGAAGATGAAGAAACTTATATACAGTCATTTCTATGTAGTACGGAAATTTTTATGCCAACTTTTAAAAACATTACTTAATTGTTGATGTGTTTTTAATGTTTGCTATTCAGGAATTCCTGCTTCAGTTTGTCAGCGTGAACTTAAATCTAAGCTAAAGAAGAAGTTCCACTGTGTGTTTGAGGGGATCGCTAAAGCAGGAAACCCAACCCTTCTAAATCAGATCTACACAGAGCTCTTCATCACAGAGGGAGGGACTGCAGAGGTCAATGATGAACATGAGGTCAGACAGATTGAAACAGCAAACAGGAAACCAGACAGACCAGAAACAATAATCAGACAAGAGGACATCTTTAAAGCCTCACCTGGAAGAGATGAACCAATCAGAACAGTGCTGACAAAGGGAGTGGCTGGCATTGGGAAAACAGTCTTAACACAGAAATACACCCTGGACTGGGCTGAAGACAAAGCCAACCGGGACATCCAGTTCATATTTCCTTTCACTTTCAGAGAGCTGAATATGCTGAAAGACCAAAAGTTCAGTTTGGTGGAACTTGTTCATTACTTCTTTACTGAAATCAAAGAAGCAGGAATCTGCAGCTTTGAAGACTTCCAGGTTGTGTTCATCTTTGATGGTCTGGATGAGTGTCGACTTCCTCTGAACTTCCATAAAACTATAATCTTAACTGACCCTAGAAAGTCCACCTCAGTGGATGTGCTGCTGATAAATCTCATTATGGGGAACCTGCTTCCCTCTGCTTGCCTCTGGATAACCACACGACCTGCAGCAGCCAATCAGATTCCTCAAGGCTGTGTCGGCTTGGTGACAGAGGTCAGAGGGTTCACTGACCCACAGAAAGTGGAGTATTTCAGGAAGAAATTCAGAGATAAGGAGCAAGCCAGCAGGATCATCTCCCACATCAAGACATCACGAAGCCTTCACATCATGTGCCACATCCCAGTCTTCTGCTGGATCACTGCTACAGTTCTGGAGGATGTGCAGAAAACCAGAGAGGGAGGACAGCTGCCCAAGACCCTGACTGAGATGTACGTCCACTTCCTGGTGGTTCAGGCCAAAGTGAAGAAGGTCAAGTATGATGGAGGAGCTGAGACAGATCCACACTGGAGTCCAGAGAGCAGGAAGATGATTGAGTCTCTGGGAAAACTGGCTTTTGATCAGCTGCAGAAAGGAAACCTGATCTTCTATGAATCAGACCTGACAGATTGTGGCATCGATATCAGAGCAGCCTCAGTGTACTCAGGAGTGTTCACACAGATCTTTAAAGAAGAGGGAGGACTGTACCAGGACAAGGTGTTCTGCTTCATCCATCTGAGTGTTCAGGAGTTTCTGGCTGCTCTTCATGTCCATCTGACTTTCATCAATTCTGGAGTCAATCTAATGAAAAACCAAACAACCACCCAGAAGTCTGAAACAAAAGAATCTGCAGAGAAACATTTCTACCAGACTGCTGTGGATAAGACCTTACAGAGTTCAAATGGACACCTGGACTTGTTCCTCCGCTTTCTTCTGGGTCTTTCGTTGGAGACCAATCAAACTCTCCTACGAGGTCTTCTGACACAGACAGGAAGTCGCTCACAGACCAAGCAGGAAACTGTCCAGTACATCAAGAAGAAACTCAATGAGAATCTGTCTGCAGAGAAAAGCATCAATCTGTTCCACTGTCTGAATGAACTGAGTGATCGTTCTCTAGTGGATCAAATCCAACAGCATATGACATTAGGACTTCTCTCTTCACTGTCTCCTGCTCAGTGGTCAGCTCTGGTCTTCATCTTACTGTCATCAGAAGAAGATCTGGATGTGTTTGACCTGAAGAAATACTCTGCTTCAGAGGAGGCTCTTCTGAGGCTGCTGCCAGTGGTCAAAGCCTCAAACAAAGCTTTGTAAGTAAATATGTGTTCAGTCTTTTATTTATAACATAAACAGTGTAATGTGTGATGGCCCCTTAAAAAATTAAATATATTTTATTAAATGATCATCAGCGCTATGTGAAGTATATTATACTTGACATTTTATAATCAACTCCTCAAAACTAAATACAAACACAATGAAAAATAAAAATTTGTGACATGTTTCATTCATACCAAAAACACATGAGATGATCCAGTGTTCTCTCTTTAGTTCTCCCTCATTTCTCCTCTGATCTTATTGCTCTGCATCAGTGCACTGCTCAGTTGAAGATGATTTCACTTCTATATGTTACAGTCAGCCTCGCCAGGACATTCCCCATTGTCTGCAGCTGCTGGCAGATTCAACCATATTCCTCATGTTTCTTGTGGTTTGCTGTTGTGAGATATACTTTTTTCTCTCAGTCTCTCGTATGTCATGCACTTTGTGTTCGACTCTGCACAGTCTATGACAACAGACTGAGGACTTGTCATCACCTAAACTTCCGCTATCCACGTTTAAAAGGGGGGATATCTATCACCTTACTTCAATGTTACCTCCGCAATGCAGTCAGTCAGGTATGGGATCAGAACGATGCCATCTTGAAATGAAACTGAAAAAATATTGAAATAGAAAAAAAAATGTAACTGAAATAAATGCACTGAAAAATCTTGTATTGAAAGTGAAAAACAAATGACAGTGAAAAATGAAACGAAAAAATTAATTGAAACTGTAATTTTTTTGTTTTCACTTGCATTTTTTTTCCCAGTTTCTATAGACTCTGTGCACCTTGGCATATGCTACTTCTGGTGGGGAAACCCCTGTAGGGCACTTCGTTTCTGATGTGATATTCGCTCCTTGTTCACTGCCGCTTTTTCCAAAACAAGTCCACCAAATGGATGAATCAAGTGGCGATTTACATTTCTCAAGATGTCTTGGGCATTTATGGAATATATATGTAGATGCTATTTATAGACCTGTTGATATATTTCCCCCGCGCCTCAGAGCAAAACAGAGAAAGGATTCAAATTATATATTTCTCAGTATTTGTAAACAGCGGTCCCTCGTTTATTGCGGGTGTTATGTTCTAAAAATAACCAGCGATAGGTGAAATCAAGTAGCCAATTTTAATTTTTTGACGGTGCAAAACGTTTCGTCAACATTGTTGTCAAACAGTGGTGAGTGTTCCCACCTTCTGCTCTTTGTAACTTAACGCAATAGATATATATATATATATATATACAGTTAAGCCCATAATTATTCATACCCCTGCCGAATTTTGACTTAAAGTTACTTTTGTTCAACAAGCAAGTTCTTTTTTGACCAGAAATGACACAGGTGTCTCCCCAAAGATAATAAGACGATGTACAAGAGGCATCATTGTGGAAAAAAATATTTCTCAGGTTTTATTTATATTTTAGCAAAAAGTATCATGTCCAGAATTATTCATACCCTTCTCAATAATCAATAGAAAAAAGCCTTTATTGGCTATTACAGCAATCAAACGCTTCCTATATTTGCAGACCAGCTTTTTGCATGTCTCCACAGGCATTTTTGCCCATTCATCTTTAGCAATGAGCTCCAAATCTTTCAGGTTGGAGGGTCTTCTTGCCATCACCCTGATCCTTAGCTCCCTCCACAGATTCTCAATTGGATTCAAGTCAGGACTCTGGCTAGGCCACTGCAAAACGTTAATGTTGTTGTCTGCTAACCATTTCTTCACCACGTTTGCTGTATGTTTTGGGTCATTGTCGTGCTAAAATGTCCACTGGTTCCCAAGGCCAAGTTTTTCTGCAGACTGCCTGATGTTGTTGTTGAGAATCTTCATGTATTGCTCTTTTTTCATGGTGCTGTTTACTGTGATTAGGTTCCCTGGTCCATTGGCTAAAAAACACCCCCAAAGCATTAGGTTCCCACCACCATGTTTGACAGTGGGGATGGTGTTCTTTGGGTTGAAGGCTTCTCCATTTTTATGCCAAATGATCACAATGATGCCAACATCATTGTGACCAAATAATTCAATTTTTGTTTCATCTGACCATAACACAGAAGACCAGAAACCTTCTTCTTTGTCCAGATGAGCATTTGCAAAGGCCAAATGAGCTTTTGCATGCCTTAGAAGTGCCTGGAGAAGTGGCGTTTTCCTTGGTCTGCATCCATGGAACCCAACAGTGTCCGTTGGACTGTCTGCCTTGAGACATTGCCACCAGCAGAGCCCAGATTCACCAGAATGGCCTTGGTGGTGATCCTTGGATTCTTTTTCACCTCTCTCACTATCCTCCTGGCCAGCACAGGTTTCACTTTTGGCTTCCGACAACGTCCTCTGAGATTTTCCACAGTGCGGAACATCTTGTATTTTTTAATAATACTTTGCACTGTAGCCACTGGAACTTGAAAACATTTGGATATGGCCTTGTAGCCCATTCCTCACTTGTGAGCAGCCACAATGCGCAGCTGCAGGTCCTCACTGAGTTCCTTTGTCTTAGCCATGAATGTCCACAGACCACCTGCAGAGAGCTGCTGTTTTTCAACTGTTGAGTTGATCAAAACAGCTATTTCCAATTAATCAGGGTAATTAGGATGCTTTAGAACAGCTTTGACTATTTGGAATGGATGGAACTTTGGATTTTCCCAGAGACTGTGACAGTTTGTGAAGGGTATGAATAATTCTGGACATGATACTTTTTGCTCAAATGTAAATAAAAGCTGAGAAATATTTTTTTTCCACAATGATGCGTGTTGTATATCATCTTATTATCTTTTGTGAGATGCCTGTGTCATTTCCAGTCAAAAAATAACTTGCTAGTTGAATAAAAGTAACTTTAAGTCAAAATTTGCCAGGGGTATGAATAATTATGGGCTTAACTGTATATATATATCTATATCTATATATATATAGATATATATATACATATATATATATATAGAGAGAGAGAGAGAGAGAGATGTATATATATAATATACTTTGTTGCCGTGGTCAACTTTGCTAGCAAGAGACAGAGGGAGGCATTTAAAGGCTGCTCCAATGGAATTTATTGTTTTGGAGGAAAACACAAACACAGTGTACAGTCAAGTCTAAATAGCGTACTTAAAACTGGGCTCATCAGGCACTCTTTTTGGCTGCATTGGTTATTTACATGATTCCATCGCCTGTTTCTGCTTGGTGACAACGCATACTTTTCGACTCTCTTTTTTGTCCCTTGTCGCACTCACAGACACATAAACATACCCGTTTATGTGTGAGTCCCTTTTTTCCCGCAGACTACACTGCCCATGAGGCTACATTCCTTATGGCTATGCCTGTAACAATCTGCCTTCACATGAAATCATTTTTTGTATAATAATTTTAAAAAATATTTCTTCAGTCATGGGCCGTAAGTAGGGGTTGAGATTGACCGGCGTGGAATTACCAAAAATAGAGAGGGCATAGCCTAACATATGAAACAGAAAAAGATTGCCATGTAGTCCATTTATTTCAATAAAGTAACTGTATTCTCAATACTGCCTTTTTTTCCACATGCTTGGTCAGTAGCACTAGTGGCCTCTATAATGTATGCAAATACATGCTGGTTAGAATACCTCAAGCGTGACCCTGGATGCCAAAACAGTGCCAGCAGATTGAAACTGAAAAATGGACTGAAACTGAAAAATTGATTGAAACTGAAACAAAAAATTGTAAGCAAAAACAAAAAAATTACTGTTTCAATTAATCTTTTTCACTATCAATTCTTTTCACTTTCAATACAAGATTTTTCAGTACATTTATTTCAGTTACATTTTTTTTTCTGTTTCATTTTAAGGTGGCATCGTTCTAATCCCATAGTCAGCCCCCTCACTCATCACTGTAGCTTAGCTCACCTGTCTCATCACAGTTGCAGTAGTCCAGCTTGTTAGGTTTATCAGAAACCTATTGCTGGAGCAAAGAGACAATCTACTGCAGTGGCAAACACCAGAGCTTTTTGTGTGATCCCGTGCATGAGGGAGGTGCCCGGGAGCGAGCACTCTTCCTGCCGCTTGAACCCCATCATCCTTGGTCAGCTCCCCTGTAGCACTGCCTTTTATTGTGCTTACATGAATATACACAGTTTTATTAACATCTGACATCTTAATCAGGCATGTATGCCAACAAAGAATACCTATCTGTGTGCATGTGTAGCTATGCGTGTGTGTGTATGTGTGTACATGGGTGTGGGTGTGTGTGTGTCGGTGGGTCAAGATATGACCCTGTGAACGCCTCCTTAAAAACCTTCACCAGGAGTCCAGCAGTCCACCTAAACAAAGGGCTCTTATACTCAAACAGTTACAGATACATCCTAAAATATCACTCTGATACAGCTCTTTCACTTTGGTACTGGCCAGACCCACTAGTTTGTTTCTTTTTTAAATTATTTTTAGGATTCACACTGTGTGACGATGCTCCCGCTTTATGTACTCAGCAGTTTATAGCAGGGTCCTAGATGCTAACAGCCAGCCAGCATACAAACAATTTGAACACATGCTAATAAAAAATTCACACTGTTAAGGGCAGATCATGCATTTGAATCCAGGAACCTTCTTGTTGTGATGCAACAGTGCTGATCACTGTGCCACCATGTAGTTGTAATAATGCGGAAAAAAAAACCCCAAAACACAAAGAAGACTTTCATGCTGGATTGAGCAAGCTGACAATTTGTACCACAAAAACAAAAATGTCAGTACATGGTCTTGTCTGAGTAGACCAAAAATCTGGATTTTCCAGATAGTATTCTAATTATAACAGAGAATACAATGCTGTTAAATATATCCTTTTATCTTGAATAATTTTTAAGGAATTTAATGTTGGCATCAAAATTCATATTGTGAATACATAATATGTAAGTTGGTTGATGGATATAAAATATTTGAAACACAAAGCAACAATTTCACATTACCATGAGATGAAAATCAGAAATGGTTCAGCAGCAGGCACATAATAACTTGAGATGGAATCACCAGCGACTGAAACAGGTGAATATTTAGAGGCTGCAGCAATTGCAGTATGTTATAAATGAGGATTATTTAGAATAATTGCTGATCTTTAAATTTGGAAACTAATGCCTGTGGCAGCATGCACTAAACCACTGTAAGTAGATCTACCAGCTCCTCACCTGTTTTCTGTTTAGGAGTATAATTGTTTTAATGAGCCAATTCCAAGTCTTTAATATTTTTTGTTTCTTAAATATACACTGACATTTGTTTTTCTTGTGAAGGTTCAACATACGAAATTATTTAATTTGATAACAAAGTTTTTATTTTGTTTATTTTTTAGGCTGAACATCCCTTATCTCTCAGAGACAGGCTGTGAAACTCTTTTCTCAGGCCTCAGTTCCCAGTCCTCTAGACTCAGAGAGCTGGACCTGAGTATAAACAACCTGCATGATTCAGGAATGAGGCTTCTGTCAGCTACAGTCGACAGTCCACAGTGTACACTGGAAACAATCAGGTCAGATAAAGTAATATTTTGGATTCTTTATGAATTAACACAAGTAGTCATATAAAGGTCACATTTATCCACTGTTATTTTAGTCTTTAGTTCTTCTTCTTGTTGTTATTGTTATTGTTGTTGTTATCATTATTGTTATTATTGTTGTTACTATTCCTAAGCTCTGGTAAGCTGCCACATTTCTAACCTCTTTAACGTAAAACAACAAAGATTCGTAAAAACGTTGTTTTTTCCCCCCAGACTGAGTCTCTGTAACCTCTCAGAGAGAAGCTATGAAGCTCTGTCCTCCATTCTCAGCTCGCAGTCGTCTACTCTAAGAAAATTGGACCTGAGTAACTCTGATCTGCAGGATTCATCAGTGAAGCTTCTGTCTGCTGGACTGAGGAGTCCACACTGTAAACTGAATACTCTGAGGTCAGTGCAAGTGATATTCTGCTTTTTGTCAATTGTCAGAATTAACCAATAAGAATATATGTCTTCATGCATGCTCAATCATCAGGAAGTGGGGAACTGACCTCACAGTCCATTGTTAATTCAGTGTGCTGGTTTCAATTACTGTATAAATATACTGTTTATAAGGTTGTGGAAACATGCAGTGAGCTGAGACTGAAGAAATTACTTGGATGAAAACAAAATGTTTCTCCCACTGAAAATGCTACTTCCACATGAACAGAATCAATCTTTTGGGCAATAACTACTAACTGCACTACTCGAAAAAACAAAGACATAAAATAGAGCAACATTTTTTAATCAGAATATAACATCATCAGTCAAACATCTCCAATAGTTTTCTGATCCTTTTAGTAGCAGAGTGAGTAATTCAATCAATTTCAGCTGCAGTCAGTGTCACTACTGGTAGCCTGGGGCAATACCTGGACCCTACAGAGGTTGCACACTTAGTCCAACTTATCAAGGATGACATCAATATATGCATCACTAGAAGGTTTTGAGTGTCTCCCAGAACAATCTCGAGAGCATGGAGGAGATTCCAGCAAACAGTCAGTTACTCTAAGAGAGCTGGACAGGGCTGTGTAGCTGGATGGGTATCTGCTCCTTTGTGTAAACAAGATGAGCATGGCCAGAGCAAAATTACCTCCAGCAGGCCAGGTCTGACCAAACAATTAGAAACAGGCGTAATGAGGGTAGTCTGAGGGCACAACATCCTCTTGTGGGTCCTGAATCCACTGTCTGCCATGTGGACCTGGATTGGCATTTACCATAGAATACCATAATTGATCCACAACTATACTGAGAACCTTTTTTAAAAATGTTGTTTGTATTTTATGGAGCAGTGCATTTTACCCAGTAAATGTCAATGTTACACCATTAAATATTGCTAAATCTAATAACTCTTCAGTGCACCCCCATTGCACTTTAACAAAAGTGTTTGTTTAATATTTATCTTTCATTTTTCAGACTGAGTCACTGTAAGTTCTCAGAGAGAGGCTATGAAGCTCTGTTCTCAGCCCTCAGCTCTCAGTCCTCTAGTCTGAGACAGCTGGACCTGAGTAACTCTGACATGCAGGATTCAGCACTCAAGCTTCTGTCTGCTGGACTGAGGAGTCCACAATGCAAAATGGAAACTCTCAGGTCAGAATTAAAACATTCTGATGATCATTTAAAACCTGATTATATTGCTGCATAAAGAGTAACTTGATAAATATTTCTTAACATAAATAGTAAGTTGAAACCACAATCAATCTCCATCGCACCAACATCATCAGCTTCATGTTCAAGAGCCTGGATGGATAGTGATTCTTTCTATGGGTTATGGTGGGACATTGAGAGCAGAAGTAAAACAGAAATGAGAAATGAAAGACTCAATAAAGCTGCAAATCACATGACAAAATATAAATGAGGATTAAGATCCAGCAATGATTATTGAAGTCATTGAGTCACTGAGGGAACATTTGTGGTTATATAAACGTCTAGATGCATTCTCAATCATCCAGGGAAGTAAATCTCCAAAAGTTGAATCTGTTCATCTGGACGTAGCGTTTTGTGGGAGAAACGTTTCGTCACTCATCCAAGTGACTTCTTCAGTCTCAGCTGACTGCAGGTTCCCCCAAATCTTATAAATAGTACATTTGCATAATGACTGAAACCAGCCCACTGAATGAACAATGGGCTGTGAGGTCAGTTCCTTGATCATAATTATGCCAATTCTCTGTGAATGGTACTCATGGCCATTGATCAGTGTTCTTTGATCAGTGGGTTTTAGTCAGTGATTGTTGATCAATGGTCATGGAAATTTGCATAATTATGATTAAGGAACTGACCTCACAGCCCATTGTTCCTTCAGTGGGCTGGTTTCAGTCATTATGCAGATGTACTGTTTATAACATTTGGGGAAACCTGCAGTCAGCTGAGACTGAAGAAGTCACTTGGATGAGTGACGAAACGTTTCTCCCACAAAACGCTACGTCCAGATGAACAGATTCAACTTTTGGAGGTGGTTATATAAACTGAAAACTGAATGAACCATAATAGAATGAACCATAATAGAAGGTGAAATGTCAGCTACCCAAAGGCAAAGGTATTCAGTTTAATTTTTAAAATGGAAGATGGAATAACACTTTAAGCTGCTGGACTAATTCAACATATCATGTTCTCCTCATAAAACCTGGATACATAAGCCCCTTTTCCATTAGTATCTACTCGGATCGACTTACCACAAATCAATTCAGATGAACTGGTTTTCCATTGCAATCGTACTATCTATCAAGCCAAGTCAAGTCAAGTTGGTAGCAGGCAGTAGGTAGAGACACTGTTGGGCCTTCTTAATTATGGAGCTGGTAATGAGGAACCACGAGAGGTTCTCTCTCAGGTGGACACCAAGGAATTTGGTGATCTTAACGACCTTCACAGAGGATTCAGTGGACAGCGATCACTCTTCTGAAGTTGACAACTCATCTCTTTTGTTTTGTCCATGTTCTGAGAAAGATGTCTCCGCTGTCCTGAAAGTGGCTTTGGATTCTTCTGCCATTAACGTGTTTGCTGCTCTGACAAAAAACGACAATAAACATTCCATCGGGGTGTGAGTTCTACAGCTTGCTGATTGCTCCGTACTGCTCCCAGAGTGCCTCTTTAGTGTTAGTACTGGGTGGGATGTACACTGCTATAATAAGCACAGCAGTGAATTCCTAAATTAGATTAAAAAAAGGTCTGCATCTAACATTCATAAACTCTACCAGCGGTGAGCAGTAATTAGAAACTAACACAGAGTTCTTGCACCATTTCATGTTGATGTGGGCACAAAAGCCACCACCACGAGTCTTACCACACAGAGCTGCATGTCTGTTGGTACAAAGTGAGGTGAGCTTGTGTAGCTGAATGGTTGTGTCCAGAACTCTGTCACTGAGCCATGTTTCTGTAAAAACAAAGATGCAACAGTCCCTAAATTCCCACTGTTTGGTCCACTGGAGTCAGATGTATTCCAGTTTACTGTCCAGTGAGCAAATGTTTGAGAGCAGGATGAATGGGAGAGCTGGCCGGCTTGGATTTGCTCTTACCATAGCACAGACCCCTGCATGTTTATTGTGCTTCTGCTTCCTCGCACACTGCTTTCGGTGACCTGTCCCCCGGCCACCAGCATCAGGTGATGACAAGGACTGGAGGCCTGGGCTTTGCAGTAACTTGAGGCACTTACAGCAGTTCCTGGTCAATTTCTTTAATGCTTCTAATTTAGGAGTGTTTTGCCGTTGGTAAAACCGAACACCACTTGTTCTGGTGTTCAGAATGGCTCAGAATTTGGGATTATAAGGTGACAGAAAAAATACTAAAACAGCACCATTTTGGTCCAGAGTGGCCGCTGCGTGCAGTTGCTACACCACTGACGACGGGGCGAAATTCTGCCAAATGTCATGCATCACCCAAATATCATGCATGGTTGTTGTCATACCAATGCATCCAAGCTTCTATGGACAGAATTAAATGGGACACAACCGCTACAACAAAGATGGACTTTGAGGCAAGAATATACCTGCTGCTCTGTCTGTGGCTTTTTGTCAGACTCAGGGAACAAGGCCTTGGTTTTTGAAGCCATTTTGATTGCTGCCAGATTTCAAAAAGTGTCTTTGCTTTTCGACGTTGACTGTGATCTGGTGAAAAACTGATTTGATTTCCACCTTTTGTTAGTTAGCGTGTGCACGGGTGTCAGAACTGAATGTAGTGTGTATCATGTAGTATTTAAATATGTGTAAGTTATGGTTCTGAAGTGCAGCTATCATGTTAGGAATAGATAGTAGCACTGAGCATGCTCTAAGCTGCAAAATAATATATCTGAATTTTAGTTAAAATATTTATTTTGCCACTCAGTGCATTCTTGATGTTCATAAATTAAGAAGGTTTATAAGTTTCTGCAGCAAAAAAAAAAAATCATATTTGCATCCAAAGAGTGGAGTTTTACTGTTTATTTTATGTCCTTTACAATCTCTTGCACCAGTTCATCTATAGGGTTTGCTCAGTCCTTCCATTTCGTGAAATGTTTAAAATGCTCCTTGGTATGTGAGGGTGCACAGATCCTGAGGCAGAAAGCCTTGGTTAACGGAGAAATGATGACTGTGATGATGCTTATCATCTGTAACTGGAATTTTAAGTTTTGTCAAACCAGCTAATACAAAAAAAAAATGTTGACCATGTTGTGGAAGCCACTCCCAGTTTGAGTTCAGGAAACCGACACCCTCTCTACTTTCAAGATCACCTTCAAACTTTCCTTTTTGTTAAAACTCACAGTTAGAGCTGGATTAGGTGATTTTGTTCATTGTTCACAAATGGTTTGTTGTTTTGCGCATCTGCAGTCTGTCAGGCTGTCTGATCACAGAAGAAGGCTGTACTTCTCTAACCTCAGCTCTGAGCTCCAACCCTTCCCATCTGAGAGAGCTGGACCTGAGCTACAATCATCCAGGAGACTCAGGAATGAAGCTGTTGTCGGCTGGACTGAAGGATCCATGCTGGAGACTGAACACACTTAGGTATGGAGAGAATGTCCAATATTTGCTTCATGCACGTGACACGAACTGATCAACAAGCAATATATATGTACGAGGTGTCTAGTGAGAGCATTTCCAGAAACAATTTGTAAATATCTCAATATATTTACAGTGAAAATTACATTAATATTCGAATAGAGAGGCAGAGGACATACTTATCCTAGATTAAAACAACTATTGGAACCTTTTGAAACTGTTAGCCTCACTTTATTTATTTATGGCAAATGGCCTGTATTTGTACAGCACTTTACTAGTCCCTAAGGACCCCGAAAGCGCTTTACACGTTCAGTCATCCACATATTCACACACTGCTGATGGCAAGCTACATTGTAGCCAGAGCCACCCTGGGGCGCACTGACAGAGGCAAGGCTGCCAGACACTGGCGCCACCGGGCCCTCTGACCACCACCAGTAGGCAACGGGTGAAGTGTCTTGCCCAAGGACATAACAACCGAGACTGTCCGAGCCGGGGCTCGAACTGGCAACCTTCCGATTACAAGACAAACTGCCAACTCTTGAGCCACGATCACCCACATTTATTTAGATAAACTTTTATATTGACAGCTGTGATAGAAGCTGACAACTATGAGGGCATGCTCTCTATATATTTAAAGGTAAGCAGCAGTGCAGAAATGCATGTATGTGTTTCTAGTGCTTCTCATAGACAAAAGTCGAAATTTGCTTTGAAAAGCCAATATGCTAAATCATAGAACTGAAAACAATGCAATAAAGAAATATAGTTAGAAATGACTGAGGTGGAAGATAGGCAGGAAGGAAGTGATAAAAAGGGGCTTTCAATGGTCGAAATGCAAAACTGTAAAATGATGAAACACAAATGCCATCAAACAGAAATCCAAAGCAGGCACAGGAAAAGAGGACAGTATATACACTGGGAGCTACCTGCAAACACAGAGACAGGTGGGAGCATAGCACAGGTGCAGATGATGAGAGAGTGTTTGGCTGGTGAGAGATGAGCTGATTGGATGATGTGTATGTGTGAGGATTGGTGGCTTTTTGAATTGTTACTGGATCGTATTGCTGATGCTAATTATGCTCAGATTAAGGATTTGGTTTAAGGATAACAAACTTTGGATTTGTGAAGGAACAGTGGTAGGGCTACTGACTGAAAGCCTGTAGCCCTAGCCCTACACACTACACACTACAAAGAAGCCTAAACAGACGAGAAATATAAAGATAATGAAGGTCACAGTTTGAATTTAATTCAATACAGGGTGTACTGACAGATCCAGGATCAGTCCAAATAGTCAGCAGTTTGTCCACATGTGGATTGAAGTGTATTTGTGAAAATCTGTTGGTCTGTTATTAGTGTCTAACAGTATGTGTATGAGAGCCATGTAATACCCATGTATGCATGCTGAAAGAGACTGTGCTCCTCCTTTCAGGATGGAGCCTGCTGGAGTCCGATGGTTGAGACCAGGTCTGAGGAAATGTAAGTGTGTTTTTAATGTGATTCATGAAAACAAAGCAGCACACATTCAACAATCTTCAAACTGTCACATCACTCATTCACATCTCTAATGTCAGGCATCATAATCAAAGTGCCAATCAATGAACAGATGATGGATCAATAACTGCAACTGGATTGTGTTTGTTCTCTCCATCAGATTCCTGTCAACTCACTATTGAAACAAACACAGTAAACACAAACATCAAACTGTCTGATGACAACAACAAGAAGGTGACACGTGTGAAGGAGGTTCAGTCATATCCTGATCATCCAGACAGATTTAATGTTCATTACCAGCTGCTGTGTAGAAATGGTCTGACTGGTCGCTGTTACTGGGAGGTCGAGTGGAGAGGAGACGTTTATATATCAGTGAGTTACAGAAGAATCGGAAGGAAAGGAGACAGTGAAGACTGCTTGTTTGGATACAACAATCAGTCCTGGAGTCTCAGCTGCTCTGATGATGATGGTCCTCGTTCTGTCTGGAACAATAACAGACAAACATGGATCTCCTCCTCCTCCTCCTCTGTCTCTAACAGAGCAGCAGTGTATGTGGACTGTCCTGCTGGCACTCTGTCCTTCTACAGAGTCTCCTCTGACACTCTGATCCACCTCCACACCTTCAACACCACATTCACTGAAACTCTTTATCCTGGGTTTAGACTCTGGTCTCCTGGTTCCTCAGTGACTCTGTGCTGAGTTGAGTGTTAAGAGTGTCCTCCGGTTAGAGAAACACTCTGACAGTTGAGCAGATAGTTCAGTCTGTATATGTCTGTCTCTTTCACTCGTTTTCAGATTCATGGATTCAATCAGTTGATGTTTTAAACTGCTCTAAATGATTCGTTGTAAACTGCATCCTCTTCAGTCCTTTAAAGATGGAAGCTTCACAGTGAACACCAGTATGCTGTGTTTCTCTGAAGCTCAGTTCATAACCAGGTCCTCTGCATTTTCTACAAGTCTGAGCTCAATAAAATGAATCGAAATGTTTGATTTCTCTTTTTGATAGGATTTTTCGAATGTAATGGGAAAATTCTAGTTAACCCTCACATTTAGATTTACGTTGTTAGAACTTCACTGTATGATTTTTGTAAAACCTTTGCATGCATGCAACCCATACATTATTGTGTTCAGCAACAGCCTGGGTTGGACAAAAGACTGTTGTAACTGAAAAGATACATAGAGTTTGTGTGATGTTATAAAAGGGGCACTGCGACGCCCCAAGGTTGGAATGCTCATTACTATGAACCTGTTATACTTTGATGTGTGCGTGTTCTCTTGCACATAGTGATAAATTGTTTGACCACAGCTCTTTCCGTGTTGCAGACTTTATTTACAAAATTCTACGACACCAAGCTTTCTACATGCTCTTATTGTTTCAATCAATTTAAAAAAAATTTCAGATATAAAAGATGAGAATACTGGATCAGTAGTTTTTAATAGAGTTATAACCATGATATGTTTTGTATTGTGATATCATAATGCATGTGACTAATCTAATAAATCGCAAATTTACATCTTAATGAATGAAACCACTTTAATAAAGTTGATCAGCTGTTTTCTGCTTTATACTCTTACTTGTTGTGTTAAAGACTGTAGCTTCATCTCTCTGACCGACGACTAGGTTTCCATGGAGAACCACGACTGCTTGGACGCCCTCGCAGCCTGACGTGAAGACGTTTCCACCAACTTCATTCAATTTTGACACATTTTATAAGATTTAGAGAAAAAGTGAAGAAAAGGTGTATTTTTAATAGAAATACAGATAATGAACTTTACTAAACAAACAACAAAGCTAGTATTTAACATTAATTTAATAACATTACATCACTGCCTGTGATATTCAAAATAAAACAGTTCAAAATAAAACAGGAAATTAAAAGTTATTTTAAAACTATTTAAAATGTGAGATGAAGAAATGTCAGTGACATGTCCACTTTACACGTTCCGTCCGGGGCGTCTGGAGGGATTTTCGAGATTGATAAAAATGTCTGGGTTTTCCTATAGTCCGACATAGGACCCATGTGTGTGACGTCATCCCCAAAATGCTGTTTTGTGAGCGCTTCTTTTGCACTCACAGACGTTTAAAAGATCCCAAAGCGCAAGTGCATCTTTCAGATCTTTCAAAAGAAATTTCCCAGTACTGGACTGGCCATCCCAGTATGCCCGATGGTGATTTTTGTGTTTATGGGCCGATGTTGTTTTTTTTTTCTGTAACGGTATAAACAATGAAAGGTGGTGGATTGGCCAGATGCTGGCCGATGTGTAAAAATAACTCCACGGAGGCCAGCAGGTGGATGGGGGAAAGGGGAGGCAGGAGGAGGAGAGACCCGAGGTAGCCGCCGGTCCAAGTGTCAGGTGAACTGAATTTCAGGTAAGAAGTTATGACCTGCAGTCTATCTGGGTCAGATATAAACCACGTTTAGGTGTAGTTTATTTTCTTTGTGCTGACTTTTAACAGTCAGTTACAATAACTCGTACTGCGTACTAGCTAGCATTACGGAGTTTATATACTGCTGGGAGGGTGCTATGATGTTACTGATAGTGATATGATATCGGTTTGGATATATGGTGAGAGGGAAACATGAAGATGAAACCAGGAGATGTCCTTACTGAATCATCAGAGTTGAACAGGTGTTAACAGGTTTACCTTTAAGGTGACATGAATGAGTTGAAGGGAAGTTATGAACTGTTTCTGAGAGACAAATAACACCAGGATCCTTTTCTAAGTAGCTGAAAGCTGGTAACTGTGCAGGGGAGGGTCTAGCAAACTTTTGCCAGGGGGCCAGGTAGAGCATTAACAGGGAAAGGGGGGCACAAAGAAATACTTTTCTTTCTTACTCTCATTTAAAATGTCCAGCTCTTAGTAAATAATTATCTGAATCTTACAACCTAAATTTTCATCTGATGTAAAATGTATAGAAATCATACATATACCAACAAGACAGTGTACATCACTGTCACAACCAGTGTTGGGCAAGTTACTTTCAAATAGTAATTCAATTATAGTTACTAGTTACTTCTTCAAAAAAGTAACTGAGTTAGTAACTGAGTTACAATATTCTAAAAGTAATTAATTACTTGGAAAAGTAACTATTGCGTTACTTAAAAAAAAAAACAAAGAACGTTTAACCCTCTGGCGTCCAGGGTATAATTGGCCATTTTTTTACTACTCTTGATTTTCTCTCCACATTTTACCTTTAAAAACTATTTGCTTTGCCTTGTTTGGTATCATTCTTTTTAGCGCAACCTCACGTGCCTGAATTTACAGTTATGTTCTCATTTTGCCATACTGTATAACCAGAATTGATCTAAAATCAGACAAAAAACATAAAATCAGAGTAGAAAAAGTTATATTTTTACTGTAACAACCATAAACATGTTTAATGAATCATATTTTATAACTTCAAATGCAAATATTAATTGTCAATTTTAAAATCCTATGCACAAGTTTTGCAAACAACAAAGTTATTTGCATCCATTTACCTTTTACCCTTTTTTTAAATAACCACTTCAAACTATTTACAGAACAATCAGCTGTTCTTCAATAAGATGCCACACAAATTATTTGTGCCACTCCAAAAAAATCATTTCTGTCCACTATAAAGGAGAACATCACAGCCTGATACCTGCAGGTCTGACAGCAGCAGGTGTATCACTGCTGTTTCTACCTGGAGACAGCAGTCGCCTCATTGTTCTGACACACAACACAAAACTATCCACAACACTACACACTAACTACACAAGACAACACATTAACTACACACTCCAAACATGCTAAACGTCACAAATCTCACATCTCAAAACTCGCTCTCTCTCTCTCTCTCTCTCTTTTCCTGCTCTCTCTCCCTCTCTCTTTCTCTCTCCCTCTTTCTCTCTCTCCCTCTCTCTTTCTCTCGCCGTCACTCCTAAAACTTCCCGTTTTGTTTTGTTTTTTTGCTCATAAGCAGAGTGCTTGCTAGCGCTAACGTGGCGAAACTATTGAGGAAAAAACGCCGCGTATATATCGTTTATCATGACTCTGGTTTTACGTGGCCTATCGACACAATTTATAAACTAGCACCTTGTTGCTTTGTCTTTAAGTGGTCATGTGATCGGCTTACCACGACTACTTTATTCTTCCTCAGTCAAACAGCAGCACTCATGCGATTGTTTTGCCTCCTTAGCTCCAGGTGTTGTGCTAGACAGTGATCGTGATTACCGTCCGTGCGGGAGCGCGCAGCTGCTTAAAGCTGTAGCGCCCAGATTACTTACAGCTACTTCCTGCAGCTGATATAAGATGCGGTGAACTGAACACAGCTTCAACTGTTTGTTGAAAAATAGTAACGGACCGCGTTACCTTGTTAGTAACTGTAACGGCGTTGTAACGATAGGAATAGTAATTAGTTAGATTACTCGTTACTGAAAAAAGTAACGGCGTTAGTAACGCCGTTACTTGTAACGCCGTTATTCCCATCACTGGTCACAACAGCGTTTGTTTTTATTAGAGGGCTTTATGGCTTTTCCTATAATACCTAGTCAAAATGCCCGGGCCAATTTTTTTGTCCCAGTCCAGCCCTCATACTGACCCAGTGCTGGTAATTTTGTTTTATGCAGATGAGGCATTATTTCTGTACCAGTACTTAATTCCAGAGGTTTTTAAGTTATTTTTTTTCACTTGTAGACTTGTAAAAGCCTATATGACATGTTTTATTTTATAATTCATTAACCACACAGAGAAGGCATCATTTAAATATGTTAAATATGTTTCTTTCAGCAAGTTCTTCATGACTGAGCTAAGTGTCCTCTTTTTTGGAAATCAAAATATGATCACCCTACTCTTGTCCGTATATTTATATATTTCCAAAATCACATTGTAGTGACGTATACTGAACACAATAAATTATATAATGTAAACAACTACCTCAGAAACAGCAGGTGCAGCAGATAAACTAAATACAGCTATTACTTTTGTGTCGTTTATTGTATTGATGGAGGGATTGATGTATGCTGGGTAATGGCACAGCTAGCGACTGGGTGACTTTATTTACCCGCTTCAGCAAAAACGTGAAATGATTTGGAAAGCGTGAAAGTGTTACAGCTGCAGAGAGCTATGGCGGTATCTTTGGAAGCTGTTTACATAGATAATAATATACGATGTAACCATGGAGACAGAGTCAGTCACGTGAGCTAGCGGTGCATGTTTACTACAGTGAATAAGGTGATTGCGTGCACAGCGTCCACATACTGCACAGGGTAAAGACATTACTTCAATATTGTTTTATATTTACATATATTTGCCTTCTGTTCATCATCACCTCAGGTTCACCTTTACAGTTTCAGCATTAAAATGCACACTGTCTAAATATGAACACATTCAAAAAAATCATGTCTCAGAAATAGGCACAGCTGTTCATTTTTGTCATTATAGTTTTATTTGTAAGAAAATTGTGAACTTCATATTGTGTATCTAATCAAAAATCATTTGACAAGTCTGAGTCATTCCTTTGCACTATGAGAGCTGGAATAAATATATATCCTGACAATTACAGTTATATTAGGAGTGTTTCTGAGTGAGGGAGAGAGGAGTCATCATCCAGGTAAAGTGAAGAGGATCAGTGGATTTGTCTCCGCTTTTAAAGGGGATACTCTTAGAGAGAGACGATTCAAACACCAACATTTATGTCAAACTAATTTTAATTAAAAAAATAAGCAGGCACTTTATAGATTTAAAAATGAAAAATCTAAAAACAACACTTTTTTTGGTCTAAGTTGTCAAAGTAGAAAACAGAACTGATGTTCAAGAACAAACCGTAGCATGCACTAACATTACACATCTCGATTGTTGTGGTGAACCTTGTTGTTTCTAAAACCACATGCAGTGCGGTCCATGACTGTTCAGTGAGACCATGAACGCCACTTCTTTGAAGCATTCTTCTTCTTCTTGCCATCAAAATGGAAGCAGAAAGCGCACGAGCTGCTTTTATCTACTGAAAGGAAAAAGCAGAACATCTGAGCTGAAACCATTAAGACAGAAACAATCGTTCAATGCAGTGTCTCAGGTAGCTTAGCCTGTTACAACTGTTGACACAAGCTCAGTACAATTAACACACAGTGTCGGGGAACTCCAGTGTAGGAACTAGTGGCTTTAGGTTTGTAGTGATTTAACTTTCATCCATCTATTTGTTTAATTCAAGAGGAAGAAATGTCAGGTTGGTGCAGGCTGGTTACATGCATTTGGTCCCATGCTGTCTTTAACTACATGACTTGGTTCACTTTATGGCTGGGCTGTATGTGGGGTTATATCATGTTATTTGGGCAGGAGTACCTGTCCCCTGTTAGGCTTAGAAAGTTTCTCCAAGAATTTCTCCATAAGCAGAGCTTCTAGCTCTTCTAGCTTCTAGCACATGTGTATCTGTGCAAGCTGACAGCTTTTTGATGGCTCTTTTTATCCCACTGGTTGTTAGTGTGTAAATACCCCCCACTAGTTCTTTTGGGCTGTGGTTAACTTGGGAGGAAGGGGTGGGTCTGCCATGACTAGATGAATAATAATTATCTGGGATATATACATTTCATAATGCATGCAGACATCTCTATCAATTAAACCTGGCCTGAGGGCTGCCATTTTTACATTCAGTTATTTCTCTTAGAAATGTTGGATCTAAATAATGAATGTGTTACGGTTAAACTGACACTGGTCAGTGTAAATGGCTCATTGGGACATAGAAACCTTTAAATTAAACCCTATCACCTGATATCGAGTGTCAAACAATATCAAAGCTGTAAAAGCTGTTTACAGTCAGAATTTATAAAAACTATGATTGTAAATAAATTCAAACAAGTGAGCTTTTCTCTTTGTGTTGAATATCAACACTGTGACTTCTTAGCCTGTAAGCTTTACTTCAGCACAACCAAAAACTAAGTTGTAGAAGCTGGTTTGAAGACAATGGAACACAAAAAAGACAATTTAGTTGCTTTGTCTGCATCATGCAGCTCGACAGTGTCATGTAACGATATTGAATAGCCGCTGTTATCCCTCTGCTGTGTCAGTAGGATTGTACTGTACAGCACCTCATTGATATGTGAGGAATGCTAATGTAACACGATAACAGACGTCTGGTCTTACATCATTAAAATATAAAGAGCAGGAGATATTTAGATATTTTTATATTATATTATATTTTATGGCTGACAGATATTACTAAATAGATAGAATTTACTAAATACCTTGATGAACATGAAAAATATGTCCATCATTACAAATGACCATGAGAGTAACCAGAATAAATTCAACTGGGCACCTGAATTATGTCCTTAAATGTCCTTTAAGTAAGTTTAAACAACAACAACAAACATAAAATAGTAACAAAAATACAGCTGAGTGGAGGCTTTACACACCACCATCAGCCATAACACTAAATTTTCATATTGAAATGTTTCTGAGCCGTCTTCAACCTGTTTTTAACAGAGAAAAGTCCCACACTCACTGCAGCCTGACTGAAATCCTGATTCTAGATGTTCAGCACACACAGAGACACAGAGGGACTGTTTAAAGTTTTGTGTTAACCTGAGTCACTGATCATTTACAGTATTACAGAGTCTGGCAGTCTTTGCATGATGTCCACGTCACTGTAAGTTTCTAGCTGACTCTCAAGTGACAGGTGTGCCAGCAGGAAAGAGTAATAATAACCTGCATCCTGAGGTTTGTCATGCAGGATTAAAGGAGCCAGGCTTTGTTCACACAGCTAGGATTGTATTTTACACTGACCCTGGGTCAGTATAAGTATCATACAGTTTAAACGAAGCACTGAAACTTGCACATATTTATTACAGATGCATTGAAGCTAATCGGGATATTTACTGTCAATCTGTGGCTGCGATTAATCACTTTACTGGAAACTTTATTAACTAGCAACTTCATCAGTCATGACAGATGCTAATATTTCTGTCCTAACATCGTCTAAACAGTAACAGCTTTACTACAATATAAGCTAACTTTAAGCTAACACCATAAAGATGGTAAAACACGTAATAATATCTACAAATGCATCTTAAAGCTGTTATATTAGCACTCGTTGTATTACTAACATAACAACATTAACATTATTGACACTCGCTGACTTTTAATAGTCATTCTATAAATGCTGTCCGTTTAAATGGTCTTACCTGTAACACTGCTGTATCCACCGGATTCCAGCCAGAGTGGATTCTGGAGTCTTCCCACGCTCCTGTTAGTGATCCTCCATCTGGATGGATGATAACAACCTTCTGAACAATCTAGCAGGTGGAGATGGCCCATGCTGGCCCACATCTATGGGACTGATTTCTGCTAATAACGCCCATTGTATGGACTGACAACATTTGAATCGGGTGAATACAGGGAGTGCAGAATTATTAGGCAAATGAGTATTTTGTCCACATCATCCTCTTCATGCATGTTGTCTTACTCCAAGCTGTATAGGCTCGAAAGCCTACTACCAATTAAGCATATTAGGTGATGTGCATCTCTGTAATGAGAAGGGGTGTGGTCTAATGACATCAACACCCTATATCAGGTGTGCATAATTATTAGGCAACTTCCTTCCTTTGGCAAAATGGGTCAAAAGAAGGACTTGACAGGCTCAGAAAAGTCAAAAATAGTGAGATATCTTGCAGAGGGATGCAGCAGTCTTAAAATTGCAAAGCTTCTGAAGCGTGATCATCGAACAATCAAGCGTTTCATTCAAAATAGTCAACAGGGTCGCAAGAAGCGTGTGGAAAAACCAAGGCGCAAAATAACTGCCCATGAACTGAGAAAAGTCAAGCGTGCAGCTGCCAAGATGCCACTTGCCACCAGTTTGGCCATATTTCAGAGCTGCAACATCACTGGAGTGCCCAAAAGCACAAGGTGTGCAATACTCAGAGACATGGCCAAGGTAAGAAAGGCTGAAAGACGACCACCACTGAACAAGACACACAAGCTGAAACGTCAAGACTGGGCCAAGAAATATCTCAAGACTGATTTTTCTAAGGTTTTATGGACTGATGAAATGAGAGTGAGTCTTGATGGGCCAGATGGATGGGCCCGTGGCTGGATTGGTAAAGGGCAGAGAGCTCCAGTCCGACTCAGACGCCAGCAAGGTGGAGGTGGAGTACTGGTTTGGGCTGGTATCATCAAAGATGAGCTTGTGGGGCCTTTTCGGGTTGAGGATGGAGTCAAGCTCAACTCCCAGTCCTACTGCCGGTTTCTGGAAGACACCTTCTTCAAGCAGTGGTACAGGAAGAAGTCTGCATCCTTCAAGAAAAACATGATTTTCATGCAGGACAATGCTCCATCACACGCGTCCAAGTACTCCACAGCGTGGCTGGCAAGAAAGGGTATAAAAGAAGAAAAACTAATGACATGGCCTCCTTGTTCACCTGATCTGAACCCCATTGAGAACCTGTGGTCCATCATCAAATGTGAGCTTTACAAGGAGGGAAAACAGTACACCTCTCTGAACAGTGTCTGGGAGGCTGTGGTTGCTGCTGCACGCAATGTTGATGGTGAACAGATCAAAACACTGACAGAATCCATGGATGGCAGGCTTTTGAGTGTCCTTGCAAAGAAAGGTGGCTATATTGGTCGCTGATTTGTTTTTGTTTTGTTTTTGAATGTCAGAAATGTATATTTGTGAATGTGGAGATGTTATATTGGTTTCACTGGTAAAAATAAATAATTGAAATGGGTATATATTTTTTTTTTGTTAAGTTACCTAATAATTATGCACAGTAATAGTCACCTGCACACACAGATATCCCCCTAAAATAGCTAAAACTAAAAACAAACTAAAAACTACTTCCAAAAACATTCGGCTTTGATATTAATGAGTTTTTTGGGTTCATTGAGAACATGGTTGTTGTTCAATAATAAAATTATTCCTCAAAAATACAACTTGCCTAATAATTCTGCACTCCCTGTAGACTCTGTGCACCTTAGCATATGCTACTTCCGGTGGGGAAACTCCTGTAGGGCGCTTCGTTTCCGGTGTGATATTCGCTCCTTGTGTACTGCCGCTTTTCCCAAAACAAGTCAACAAATGGATGAATCAAGTGGCGATTTACATTTCTTGAGATGTCTTGGGCATTTATGGAATATGTATGTAGATGCTGTTCATAGACCTGTCGATATTTTTGCCCCGCGCCTCAGAGCAAAACAGAAAATGGATTCAAATTCTATATTTCTCAGTATTTGTAAACAGCGGTCCCTTGTTTATTGCGGGTGTTATGTTCTAAAAATAACCAGCAATAGGTGAAATTAAGTAGCCATTCTTTTCTTTTGACGGTAAAAAACGATTCGTCAACATTGTTGTGTTTGTTGAGGAAAAAAACGTACAAACATACAGTACTGCACTTCAGAGTAACACTGCTTGCGATCGATGCAGCGATTCTCTACTGTACAGGAGAGACGGCACGGAGGAGATCCACAATGGTCTGCAGCGATCAGGACGCAGGACACAATGTGATGTGATCTGCTTGTGTTTAGTGATGTAAACAACCGATCGATCTAAACGCTTTAAACGTCAAAATTGATCATTGGATTTTTTTATGACACAACAGCGGTGAGTGTTTCCACCTTCTGCTCTTTGTAACTTAATCCTTCCGTTTTCGTGTTTTGGACATGATTTTGGAGTATATCTTCGCAGTAGTGACTGACCGCAAAGTAAAGCTAACGGAAATGTACAACCCTACATCTGGTCTCAAACCAGGAAGTTAGCATTTTCTCGTGCACAGGGTCTATAAAGGCTGCATCCCATTTCAGGGTTCACCTTTAGCGGACTCGCTGTTTCAGTGATTTGTTTTTTGTTTGTTTTTTTACAGCACATTGTGTTGTGCGTTCTGAATGCTGTAGACCATTGTCAATGAATCTAGTGCCGTGTCTCCTGTACAGCAGCAGTCCCCAACAGGGAGTCGTTTGAGCCTCGGGTCGCGAGAGTTGAGCCTCGGGTGTGAAATGTATGGTTTTCAGGGTTTTTAATCGTTAAGTCGGTTTCCCTGGGTCTTTTCCCATGTTGTAGTTGTGTGTCTTATTTTGAAAGGATTATTTACACGTTACCATAGCAACCAGAGAGCATTAAGGGGCAGAGAGGAGGATGTTACTTTCAATGTTGTTGGCGCATTTCAGGAGTACGCTGCTAATAAAGTTACACAATTACACAGCTGAATTTGCTTTTATTATTATATTTACAAAATACCACAGTTTTTGTCTTTGTCTGTATCGTTTTATTTTGTTTTATTTATCCGCAACACCTTAAATAGTGAACGAATCGTTCAATACTCGAGAATCACTTTACTGACTCGTGAATCATGATTCTCAAGCGCAACTGACTCACTGACTCATCTCTGTTGCTGTTAGCAAACTAATTCCATTTGTAGAAATATAACTAGCTTATAATTAAAATTGTGGGGAAAAAAAGAACAGCCAGTTTCTTAACAAAACCATTTCTGCTCTGAACTGGAAGAAAAACCCCTGAGTAGAAGCTCACATTCAATTCAATTCAATTCAATTTTATTTATATAGTGCCAAATCACAACAAAAGTCGCCTCAAGGCGCTTTATATTGTACAGTAGATCGCACAATAATAAATACAGAGAAAAACCCAACAATCATATGACCCCCTATGAGCAAGCACTTTGGCGACGGTGGGAAGGAAAAACTCCCTTTTAACAGAAAGAAACCTCCGACAGAACCAGGCTCAGGGAGGGGCGGGGCCATCTGCTGCCACCGGTTGGGGTGAAAGAAGGAAAACAGGATGAAAGACATGCTGTGGAAGAGAGACAGAGATTAATAACAGATATGATTCGATGCAGAGAGGTCTATTAACACATAGTGAGTGAGAAAGGTGACTGGAAAGGAAAAACTCAATGCATCATGGGAATCCCCAGCAGCCTACGTCTATTGCAGCATAACTAAGAGAGGATTCAGGGTCACCTGGTCCAGCCCTAACTATATGCTTTAGCAAAAAGGAAAGTTTTACTACTTTACTACTTTTGGATTAGTAGTACTGCTCTGTTTGTTGCATCATATTGCTGTAATTGTTTATGTGCTTTATATATTGTGAGGTAAGTTGATCTATAGTGTTACATCATATTCTATAAGGATGTTATGTGTTTGTATACTTTCTGTCCAGTTTGACCCATAGCAGAAGTCAGCCTGTTTAAGGCTCTGATATCTATTCTGTATGACTTAAAGCAGTTATGACATGGTCTGATTTTATCACCCAATAAAGGAATATTTCATATATCAGTCTGATCTTCATTCTATTAGAAACAGTTTTCACAGCTCATATATTTTCTTTTTATACTTATATGAAAACATTGAGCCAAATTTAGTAATGCCAACATATTAAACGGACAATATTTGTCTCTTATATATAATACATCTGTATATACACTGTCAAAGATGCTTGTCTTTGAGTGAAGATTTAAGGTAATGGGAAATAAAAAAAACTGCAACTTGAATCTTTACTGAAGCTCAGTATTTCACACAGAGTTCACTCATATGAATTTCACTCACATGTGCTGTACCAGTGTACCTGCATATGTGATGTGACAATAAAAGTAATTTGATTTGAAAGTTCAAGTTCACTGCTGTAATAAGTAATAATGATTAATATAATATTATATTTACGCTGACTTTAGTCTCATGAATAACATTAACTTATTGTCATTTACTAGCTAATCTTAAAATAACTGTTCAGTACAGAAATTAAGCGCAACAATCATGTTTTACAGTCCTGTGGTCTCAGCCTCAGATACTCAACTAATCAAGCAATCAAAATCAAACCACACAAAGCTCATGTAGAAACAAATGAACAAAATATGTTCTTCTTCATTCTCCTTTATTTATGTCAAACAAAGCTGTATGACACGTTTCCAGCGGTTAGCAGCTAGGCAACCTGGGCAGCGCGACGGAGGCTAGACCGTCCCATTTCACAAGCCTACAAGCCTCGCACTTCCAGCCTTAGCTGTCTTCGACTATGCGGCCCTTGTGGACCGTTAAGGCTGCGCACTTTAATGCTGCAGAACCTGAATTGGGAAACAGCCAAAGTCACCCAGTCGATAGCTGTGCCGTTACCCAGCATACATCACTCCCTCCATCAATACAATAAACGACACAAAAGTAATAGCTGTTAGTTTATCTGCTGTTTCTCATGTAGTTGTCTACGTTATATAATTTATTGTGTTCAGTATACGTCACTACAATGTGGTTTCGGAAATATATAAATATACGGGCAATCTCTTGTCGTCAATAAACAACATTTAGGGAGATCTATAGTATTCAGTGAGGACCCCGCACATCAATTCTTGACGCGAGGGTGGTACCCTGCGAATCGATAAGTGAAGCATAGGGAGCCTGACCATGCCTCACACATTTGACGAGTTAGGAGTTAGAACGTGTTGGAGTGTCTATAGTGCAGATGTATAGATTGGTAACAGAGAAAAATGCTGAACATTTGACGCTTTGTTGTAGAAATGTTCATATTCTAAATACAGCAGAACTGATCTGGGATCAGTGTGTTCACACCTGCACCTACAACAAGGTTTCATGTTTCACACATGAGCATGTGAACTATACACTGACTCAGCGTCACTCAGAGCCAGTCCGAGCAGTCAGACAAGGTGTGGCTATCTCTCACTTTTCAGGTAGAGTCCCGCCTCCTTCCAGGAAGCAGCTCACCTGTTTGTCTATATTTAGTGTCCTGGTGTGGAGTGGAGCTTGTTGTTCCCGTCTCTGTGCGAAAAAACGGTAAGTTTGCATTGTTTCCTCCTTTAACAGTTTGTTTCTGCTCTGTGCTGTTTGGACCAGATGTTCAGCACTTATTTCAGGATAAACTTTAATCACTCTTGTGTTTGAAGACAAATCCACATGATCAGCAGCGGTTTTTGATACGGGCGACAGTGGCGGTTGCCCGCGGCGGCGTCGTGGTGGTGGTGGTGGGGGGGGGGCATCATAGGCATGGCGAAAAAGGAGGTCATGCCAGCGCATATTCGGAATGGTCACTGGTCGGTTTTCTATCGCCCATTTGCTGGGAGTAAGGGCAGCCTCCGTTTGCGAGGTATGTCTGCTGCTTGCGGCACAGGGAGGAGAGGGCGGGGCGGCAGTGGAGTCTCTGGCTGGCTGGAGCGGAATCTAATAACCAATTTGCAAAAAACAAACCAACAAACACGAAAACACACACAACCCCCCCCACCAAAAATGATGATACAGACGTATAATCTGCAGCAATGTTTTTTTTCGAAATTCAGTTCATTTCAGGGTTACTACAAGCAAAGTCAGTCAGAGGAAAATATATATTTTCAGAAACACAGTGAGTATTTAGGCATGATTAAAATCCCGTATTTGAGTATTTTGGATTAGTAGCACTGCTGTGTTTGTTGCATCATATTGCTGTAATTGTTTACATGCGTTATATATTCTGAGGTAAGTTGATCTATAGTGTTACATCATATTCTATAAGGATGTTATGTGTCTGTATACTTTCTGCCGGGTTTGACTGATAATATCTGCATGTGGAGGTTTACATGCATAATGTGCAGAAAACTCTGTGTTCCATTGTTTTCATGTTCACTTTGTACTCAGTTAGGATTAAAGGAAAAGGTTTAGAACTATCTTAAATACCGTTACAAAGTTCCATAATGGTACGTCAAGATGAACTGATATATGTTAAACTTTGTTCGTTGAAATAAAGTACTCTTAGAGAGTCTTAAAGTTAAAGTTTCACAGCCTGAAACACGTTTATTCCTCCATAATTAAAGAATGTGTGAGGTGTAAGTTTCAGAACCTAACCTTGATTCTATTTAAATTTGTTGAAAGGTAAATACACATTAACTGTTAAAAAAGGTTGTTCGCTGTTTTGTTCCCTTTTAGGAAATGTAATCCATGGATAAAATGAGATTAATTTAACCCTTTTTCTGTGCTCTGTAGCAACTTCATTATTCTATAAAAATAAATTTTTTGGGTAGGTATATGTAAAAGGTAACATCACTACACAGGACACAATGAGAAACACAAATAATCACAAATGAACATTACTCAGTACTGTTATCTGATATCAGTCTCTTGTAAGTTAGTTGGAAATGTTCAGGTGTGAAGACCTAAACTACCAGAATCTGATGATTGTGTCCAGATGATCAGGTCTGAGACCTGGTGTTCTCCTCATCAGCAGAGTTGAGGACCTACAATGCAGGAAGCAGCCTGTTGATGTTTTCATGTAACAAGGACTCAGATTTTTTTTTAATAAAAAACACAAGGAAGGATTAAAAGACATAAAGAACAGAGTGGAATATCATTTTAATAACCTTGTCAATAGTCAGACACACTCAGACATGAGGAAATGTTCACAAACAATCCCCTGCTGGCAGCTAGTGATTGAGGCTCTTTCTGTTGCAACAGAAAGAGCAGAACAGGACATGAGACATTTTTATTTGCTTTACCTACCTAAAATAAATCTGATTAGGGCTGGGTATCGTCACAGATTTCTAGAATCGATTCGATTCCGATTTACAAGGTCCCGATTCGATCCACAATTCGATTCGATTCGAATCTGGCAAATTTTGCCTCAGAGAGTCACAAATATTATAATTGAGATCAGTACATTTACATATTTTTGTATCTATAAAAAGAAAGCTGACACTCGCAATACTTTATCAAAGGTGTAAGCATCACAGCAGATGCCTTTGTGTCAAAGTAGCTGAAGATAAAACACAGAAAAACATGAAGGCAATTTTCTTGGCCTGGGATTTTATAAAAATATTCTGCAGTACATCAAAAATGAAAGAAAACCATTAATCAACATATGAACATTACCTCTTAAGTTACAGCAATTTTATTAAAGACACGGCTAAGCGTTTTGCATTTTGCATAATTTTAAAGAGTTTAAATTTGTTCAGTAGCCTATTGAACGGCAGAAATTAGGTTTTCTTTTCAGAAGTAAAAGGGAAAAAAACAGCGGCCGACAGCACTGTAAACAACGGTAGACTTGTGCGTAACAAGCAAGCGAATAATGCAGAAAACAGATTTTTAGGTGGGAAACTGTTCTTGAAGTATACAGAGAGAGAGAGAGAGAGAGAGAGAGAGAGAGAGAGAGAGCGCTGTGCATGAAGTGTGATTTTTATCGTGGTAGAAGCAAAACAGCAAAAGTAAGAGGGTGACTGGCTGTGCCTTTCAGGGAGCTCTGTTTAGTTTTAGCAGCGGCAAGTCTGCGCTGCGAGGAGGAGAGGAGGATGCCAGCAAAAATGAAGAACCTGGATATAAGAAAGCGTTTAAAAGAAGCCTGTACGTCACTTAAAGCCAAGTTCACTCATAAAATGTGTCTGTCACAATAACGTTACAGGCTATGCTAGGCTTTGGCCCACATCAGTCTAAAACTGTATGTAGCCAGGAATAACGTGTTTTGGAAAATAACTGCACAACATGCAGCACTATTAGTTCTCTCAGTCTCAGAGTAACATTTCTAATTTTGATTGAAACTGTCAGAGAAAACTGCAGCCTCGAGCAAGCCAGGATATTAGTTTACAGAGGCTGTTAAAATTATATGTCTAACATTAAAATGTTGGTGACACAATAATTGCATCCTAATGGTACTGACATATTCATAGGGTTAATTTTTGAGACAGTATATCATGAGGTAGTCATGATTTTGCAAATATTCCAGCTTGTAGTGCAGTTTGCACATTAAAAAAAAAAAAATACACTCACCCTGCAAACATTACTGATGAGTGGCTCATCAGCAATGTTAGTTTTATGGAGTAGTTTTATGGACAAAAACCACCAGGTCATCCAGTGTTTCCTTAGTGCTCATGTATATAAGAGATGTTGGTGTACTATAACTGAAGTAATATTGTTAAGTCGTTAAAGTCATATTCTTTAATTGTCATGGCTGTATTTGAAGCTATTTTCATTATTGCATGATACCTGATTTATATGGAATATGGCTGAAGTAAACTAAAGCCTAAAATACTTTAGTCAGTCATTTGTTTAATAGTAATTTAACATTATATAATTCACATGTAAAACTATGAATTGTAATTTTGTGTGAAGCGTAGTTTGGATCTTCTTTTGCTGCTGGTTCGGTCAATATTGTTTGGAGAGAGATAAAACTAACAGCTTTAGAATCAGCGGGAAAACAGCATAAACACAAAGCACGGCAAAACATCAGAATCAGTGAGCTGTCGGCTTTCAGTCCCAACTGTGTCCGTGCCGTCGGGTGGGAAAGCCACATCTCACTGATTCTGATCCGCGAGTCCGCGCTTCGTGTTTACGTCCTTGTGCAGAATCTGTGTACCTGCTCTCATTTACTGTTTTACCTGTTTGGTGGTTGTAGAAATTTTGTGAGGTTTCACCTTTGATTCTGGCCTTTCGGGCAAAATAAATTAATATAAAAAAAAATCAGGATTCTAATGGATCAATATCACATTATCCAAGCCAGAATCGATTTTAATCGATAAATCGATTATCAAAACCCCAAATCTGATGTATGATCTAATTTAATATATACATCAGATATACTAATGTGTTTTAGTGTTCATACAGGTCTGTTAAATAACATGTTGTTACTGTTGGTGCTTCACAAAGACCAGCTGTGTTGCAAACTGAAACTATGCCATACCAGTATTTCTAGTTTAAACTTCAATGAAAATTATTTCCTTGGCTGAAAACACCAAACATCATAAAAAGCAGTTTTGTTTCTTACAAATATGATGGAAAACAGAGGAGGGAAATAATGCTGACATGGAAAGTCCTTCCATTTAGGGTTTTTAGTTTGTATCACTTTAAAAGACAGCCGTAAAAAGTATGTTCTTTTACCAGTACCAAGCTAAGTTAATTATAACACTGATGTATTTTTCAAAGAACGTTACTCATAATTATGAATTTGGAGAAAGACATAAAGTCATTTCATTATATTAATAAAATGAAGCTACTTAGAGAGAAGAACAGTGAAATGAGACAAATTTAAATCTTACATACATGATTAGAAATGTATCCGCTTCCTCCTCCTCCCACCTGTCCTGCTTCACGTGAAGTCCCGCCTCCTTCCAGGAAGCAGCTCACCTGTGTGTCCGTGTTTAGTGTCCAGGTGTGGAGTGGAGCTTGTTGTTCGTGTGTGTGTTTGTAGAAACTGTAAGTTTGCTTTGTGTGCTCCTTTAACAGTTTGTCTTTAGTAGTGCAACAGGAAGTGAGGCATTTCTTTTCACTTCATATAACGTAAATCTGATGTATGATCTGAATTAATGTGTAAATGAAATAAACTGATGTGTTAGTCTTCATATAGCTCTGTTAAATATTACTGTTGATGTTTGAAAAAGATCAGGTGTGCTGCAAACTGAAACTATGCTGCAGGCAGTTTTTCTAGTTTAAACTGCAATATTTCCCAAACGGAGCCATCCAATAACAAAAGAGAGAACGTGTTGCTTTTCTCTTTTTGAATTTGTTTCCGCTTAATTAGCTATCAATAATTGAAAATAAATATACACTCAAGTAGGTAATAAAATCATCAACCTAACTTTACAAAATTAAACATCATCAAACAAAAATAGAAGTAAATGAGAGTGTTTGCACAATAAAAGTAATGATTTTATGTTAAACTAGAGCTGAACACCAGTGAGAATGAGCAGATTTTAAACATTTTTAAAATATTGAGAAATTGGGCAGCTCGTATGATAAGGGGCAGGTTATAGGTCAGAAGCCAAGACCAAAAAGACTCTACCAAAATAAAAACAAAGTCTTCTTATTGTGAAAATTGCTGCACACATTATTCCTGAACTTACGTAGACAAAAAGTCACTTCTTATTTTTCTCATTAGCATTAAATTGGGTGTGTGTTGTTCTCTGCACATTCAACAGGAATAATCAGTGTGTGTCATTTTGTGTGCTTCATGATTTGTTGATGTACACATGAATGATTTGTGTTTCCTCTGCAGGTGAAGGTAGAAAGTGTGTGTGTGAGCTGATGTGAATTGAGCAGCATGGATCAGTGTGAGGACAGAGAGGAGGGAGTCCCTCCCTCTAAATCCACTCTGTGTGGGGAACATGAGAGCCAGACCAAAGCTCAGAGGTGAGATGACCATCTCTAACTGTCCATGACTCTTCTCCATGTCACAGCTCAGCACTCACATCACTGCTCCATCATTATTCACAGGAACCCACCTGGACCTCCACCCAGCTCTGTGTCCTTAAAGAGCAGCGACTCTAAAGATCACTACGTTGATTTTAAAGCCCAGCCAGAGTCTGCTGCAGAGAGGTGAGCTGTTAGTAACGGGAGCTCTTTAACTTCATGTACAATAAATAAGTAAAACAACTGACTGGATTATGAAACTGTACAGAGTCTAGTTACCTCTGTAGAGACGTCCCTGAGCCTCTGATCCTTGGGATATTATCACAACAGGTTAAGCAACAACTAAGCACAACATTGATAAATTAAACTGAATTTCAGAGAGGATACTTTATAAATTAATTTAGCAAGGGCAAAGCAAACAGCACAATCAGTTAAAAATAATCAAATCATCGTGAAATTGGGGTGGTGCTCTCACTTGGTATTTACTCTCTCTGCAGTAGAGTATAACTTCCTGTTCCAGCACAGTGGTGTTTTTAATGTAGCTTATCTGAATAAAAATTGTATTAACAACGTTTAGAGAACTTCTTATTTCATTGTGTATCCCTTACGTATCCAAAGTGTCTTTAGGGTTTCGCTAGCTTAGCTTATCTCGTAGCTGACTTGCTAAAAGCATGGCCTCTTCAACTGTCCCCCTTACACTTTCCTGCTCATTGTTTTGGATGTTTAGTTCCACCTCGGCCTCCTTTAGCAGTAATAATGCTTGTAATAAATTTAGCCTATTTGCAGCTCTGGAGGCTTTGCATGTGTAACTAACGGGGACACTACAAGGGGGAGCAAGCGAATCAGATACCACGGGCACAGAGATGAAGCAGGTCTGATCAGAAACAGTTTCACTAGTGCAAAAAACACCAATAAAAACCATCCTTAAAACCTACACGATAAAAATGTTATTGACAGCTAACCCCCCTCCCCCAGAATAAACAAGCCCAATGCTTAAACTAGTAAAAATACAATTTTCTACATTTACTCAAATCCCCTGATGTCATGTCCCACAACCATCGATGCATTGTGGGTCCACCAGAGGGCCAGAAATTCCTTTGCACGAGTTGGGTCCATGCCAGCCCTGTCTTAGGCCAATGAGGAGGAGCCTCCTATGCCCCTCTTGTCCTCTCACTGGGCCGCCCTCATCCCAGCCCAGCATCCATTTCGCACTGGAATCCTCCACGCGATGCCACCATGGATCCCCTCGCGTCAGCACCCTGCAAATACACAAATAGGGGCCAGAAAACTCGTTCCGGAAGAGACCCTGGCTTATAGCCATGGCAACTCTTTCCTAGCACAGCTGCACCCAGCATATGACAGTGGGGAAAGTGTTACTCACATATGCCGGCAGAGGTACACCTCTGCCCGCGGTCGATAACAGGCACCATCTCCCACTGTCGCCCTTCTCACTGTCCGAACTGGGGCGCCATGTCACGCTGGCCATTTAGCGTTCCTCTTCCAGTCTGGGGCCTCCGTCCTTCAGTGCTCAGCTAGCCTGCTTTTTAAAAGTCTTTACGCAGCTGATAGGCCACCTCTGGACACACCCATGCCTCAGCAGGTGGTCCCTATCAGCTAATTTGTCCCATGTGCAGCCAGTCCACAGTGGATAAAAACAATGTCACATAAAACACTAAAAGCCATGCAATAGAAACAGAATAAAACCATGCAAATAAAACAACACTAAAAACTAAAAGTCATAATAAAACCCATATACAAGATATACACAGCTAGCCAGGCCCCTGTAGCAGGTCGCTGAAGGTAGGGTATTCCCTGCTAGCATAGTCTGAAACAGAAGCCCCAGGTACACCACCTGTGTTCATGTATCTAACCACTTTTCCCCACTTGGCAACACACCAGCTGGGGATCAAACTTTGTTAATTGGCGATTCTGTTCTGAGACATGTAAATGGTAAATGGCCTGCATTTGTATAGCACTTTACTCAGTCCCTAAGGACCCCAAAGCGCTTTACACTACATTCAGTCATTCACCCATTCACACACCTATTCACACACTGGCAATGGCAAGCTACAATGTAGCCACAGCTCCCCTGGGGCGCACTGACAGAGGCGAGGCTGCCGGACACTGGCGCCACGGGGCCCTCTGACCATCACCAGTAGGCAAACATGGGGTTAGTATCTTTCCCAAGGATATTTGGCATGCAGCCTGGAGCAGCCTGGGATCAAACCACCGACCTTCTGATTAGTGGCTGACCTGCTCTGCCACCTGAGCTACAGCCACCCCCATATGTGAAGCTAGAGACACTGGCAACCATAGTCAATTGTCTTCCAGGGGCCATAGCAGGTGACACTGAGGAAAATTTAAAACTGCTGGCTAAGGCATAAACGTAAATTCAGTAAAATCATAATTCACGTTGGCAGTAATGACACCCGGTTACTCCAATTGGAGGTCACTAGCAACCATGGTCAATTGTCTTCCAGAGGCCAGAGTAGGCCACATTTAGGGACATTTAAATAGAGTGATCATATTTGGATTTCCGAAAAAGAGGACACTTATTCCCTTAGTCTCTTATTCTGTGTTCAGTGTGTTTCATTAGTTCCAGCTGTGTTCCCTCCTTTTTCCCATCCTCGTTATCCTTTGTGTATCAAAGTCCTCTCTTCTCTGTCTTCTTTCTCTGTCAATATGCTTCCTCTGCTTGTCACTTGTTGCTGTGTCACCCATGATACTCGTTTCCATTGCTGCTCTGATTCTTAGTTCATAGTTTCCATTTTAAGTTTTATTTTATTTTTGTGTTTGTATTGTTTTGGGTTTTCTACAGCAATATAGCTGCCTTTTTCAGTTGCCTCCTTTTTCATGAGAGTTCGATTATAATTAAATTTCCTGTTGGTTCTTGATGCATTTAATGTTCAGTGTGACTGAGTTCTGATTGATTTCATTAATAATAACAAAAATTGATGTCTTGTTGTTATAATGCCTCATTATATTATTCTTATTCTTCCTTATTCCTCCAGAGTTAACGAGGAGAGCCCAGAGATTCCCAGTGGGCAGGCCTGCCAGCAGCATCAAGTAGATCTTGACCCTATATTTATGGTATGTACAACAAAGCTCTATACCTTTGGTATTTAGTTTTGTGTAGTACTAGAAATCAGGTGTAGCAAAGTAAAGCGAGGTAAACTGGAAGCCCAGTTCTGCAAGATTTAAAGCAAATGATACATTTTGGCAGCTGGGTATGCATGTATCTATCTATCGAGAGAGAGAGAGAGAATCATATACACATACACACACATATATATATATAGAGAATATAGAGAGAGAATTATATATATATATATATATATATATATATCACACACACACACACAGAGATCTCTCGATCGATCCCCATCCCTGTGTGGTCTCGCTGTGTTCCTCTCTTGGCTTTCAGCAGCCAACGACTCTTTCTCATTCATATGATATTCTGTTTAAGCTCCTGCAGAACAACATCATCACTTTCGTGAGGAACGAACTGGAGAGGATCCAGAAAGCTCTAAGCTCATGTGACTCAGAATACTTGGAATGTCAAGGGGGTTGTACGGAACTGTTGGAAGGTGAGGATGAAGTGCAGAGGAAGAGCACCAGAGAGGCATTTATGAAGATCACGCTACACTTCTTAAGAAGCATGAAGCAGGAGAAGCTGGCAGACCATCTACAGAGCAGTAAGAGAATATTTCCATAGCAGCCTTTTCCAAAGTCAAGATAACTGCAAGACACTCAAAAACTGGAAAATCCCATATGTATATCCAAAAAACATTTATTAGAACAGCCCCCTGTATTCTCTTGGTGGCCCACTAGCACCAGCCCACACTTTTGAAATTATTTTTCAAAAGATTCAAATTCAAATTTTATTTGTCACACACACAACCATACACAGTACATGTGGTGAAATGATTATTGCTGTGCAATGTCTGACCATTAAATGAAAGTAAGTATTGAGAGTAAGATTTACTGATTAATACAAAATCTACAGATATTAACTTAGAAATTTACACTAAAGAAAGTGCAAATAACAATTTACGAAAGAAATTCTAAGAGGTGTGCAAATAAACAGAGTGCGTGTGGTGATGTGATGTGATCTGTGAGAGTGTGAGGAAGAAGCTCCTCCTCATCCTCTCTGTTTTGGCTGTAACGGAGTGGAAGCACTTCTCAGAACTCAACAGTGAGAAGAGTCCATTATTGGGATCAGAGAGGTCCGTCATAATCTTTGTGGCTTTGGTCTGGCTCCGCTTGGTTTAGTTGGACAACAGGTCAGGATCGAATGATGTGTTCGGCCAATTGAACCACTCTTTGCAGATTTCTTCTGTCTTGCTTGGTGCTGCTCCCAAACCAGGTGCAGATGTTTCCCGTGTTGATGCTCTCATGGTGCAGGAGTAGAAGTTCTTAAGCACCCTCAGTGCCAGATGGAAGTTTCCAAGTCTTCTGAGGAAAAAGAGATGCTGGTGGGCTTTCTTACCAGGCTGTTACTGTGACATGGCCATGGCAGGTTCTGAGCGATGTGGACACCTAGATACCAGAATCTGTCCACTCTCTCTATTGATGATAGAGAGAGTGGACACTGATGATGATGTGGCTCATAATTTCTTACCTGCTTTGTAGTCAAGTCCACGATCAGTGACTTAGTCCTACAGACATTTAGGACGAGGTTCTTCTCCTGGCACCAGTTCTCAAGGTTCCTAATCTCCAGGTAGGCCTTCCTGATGTTGTGAAAGATCAGGCCCACAACAGCAGTGTCGTCAGCAAACTTGACAATGGATTTGGTATTTGATGTGGCTACACAGTCATAAGTGCACAGTGAGTACAGCAGGGGGCTTAAAACACAACACTGATGACCTCCAGCGCGGAGTAAGATGGAATGAAATGTTTGGATGATAGTTCTTTCCACTGTTTCAACCTGTGGTTTCCCAATAAATCCCACAACCGCTTCCGTAAACATGTTGATGTCATCAGAGCTGCACCAAAACAGTCCCAGTCTGCGTTCTCCAGTGCATCCTGCAGCATGGTCACTGATTTGTGCGCCAGCATGTGAAATTGCTCCTGATTGATGCTTGCTGCTTTAGTCTTTGTTTGTAAACAGGCATACAGCAGTCCTTGAACAGAGTGTAGCAGTGGTCTAATGTCCTAGTGCCCCTGGTGGGGCAGGTGAAGTGCTGATGAAAGTTATGAAATGTAGGTTTGACATTTACACTGTTAAAATCTCCTATAATAATGAGCACGGCATCCTGGTGATTTTTTTGTTATTGTGTGAGAATCTCATGTAGCTCACATAAGGCAATGTCCGAGTCCGTGTGAGGTGGAATATAAATAGTGCAGGCAATTTAATAATCAAGTTCCAGATTGGGCGAGTAAGAGCGTGTGAGTGGGGAAATATTGGCGCTGTCGCATCATCTGTTGTTCAAACACACTCCACCACCTCTTTTCTTCCCCGACTCCATTTTCTGTCCAGATGATGAACCGAAAACAACCCCGTGCTATTCGGCGTGGTCCTGTATCGCTGGGTTCAGTCATGTGTCTGTGAAGCAGAGAAGGTTGTAGTCCTTAGTCTCTGGAGCTTAAATCTGGTCATGTGGTCATCAAGCTTGTTCTTGATGGACTGAACATTGGCTAGCAGGATGCTAGGCATGGGTGTACGGTGTGCACGAGCCCGTAGCCTGTTCCTGTTGCTGGCTTGTTTCTCTTGAGGCCAACGCTTAGGCCGCCTTGATAAATTGGACAATTTCTAATGCAGCATGTTCCAACAACTGTGCTGTGACACATAGGTGTGCTGTTAGAAATGATCAGGTGTGCAATGAAAGATTATCTGATTGATACTCTAAGCAACCAGCGTCAGTTACGGCAGAACATTTACATTCGCTTCCACTAGAGGGCAGTAAAACTTCTTGATCCAATTAAATGTGTTTCCAACTTCCAGTAAAAACAAAGAGGATGAAGATGAAATTACATTGTCATGCTGTGGGTAAAAGAATGTAGCACGTAATAGCAATAGATACATGTTTGAAAAGAAATCTGGCCTGGGTCTTGGAGTAAATTCCAACACAGATGAATGCTCTAGCATGACTAGCCGTCATAAGTAAGATAAATAAGATGTACCTGGGACAGACAGAACCAATTTCACTATGCCTTGTGAGAAAAAAATATAAACATGCTTTTTGTGATACTTTTTTTGGTGATCTGCTGTGCAATTTTTCTAAAATGAATTATGTGCTGTGGCTCCAAAAGGTTGGGAAACATTATACTAATGTTTCAAGAAATGGATGAACTGATTCAGTCACTGACTTTTTTGTTTTGTTTTTGTTGGTTTGTTTTACGTTTAGGAACTTCTATTAGGGGCTTGTGTTGGAGTCAGCATAAACTTAAGTCCAACCTGAAGAACAAGTTCCAGTGTGTGTTTGAGGGGATCGCTAAAGCAGGAAACCCAGCCCTTCTGAATCAGATCTACACAGAGCTCTACATCACAGAGGGAGGGACTGCAGATGTCAATGATGAACATGAGGTCAGACAGATTGAAACGGCATCCAGGAAACCAGACAGACCAGAAACAACAATCAGACAAGAAGACATCTTTAAAGCTTCACCTGGAAGAGATAAACCAATCAGAACAGTGCTGACAAAGGGAGTGGCTGGCATTGGGAAAACAGTCTTAACACAGAAATACACACTGGACTGGGCTGAAGACAAAGCCAACCAGGACATCCAGTTCATATTTCCATTCACTTTCAGAGAGCTGAATGTTCTGAAAAAGGAAAAGTTCAGCTTGGTGGAACTTGTTCATCACTTCTTTACTGAAACCAAAGAAGCAGGAATCTGCAGCTTTGAAGACTTCCAGGTTGTGTTCATCTTTGATGGTCTGGATGAGTGTCGACTTCCTCTGGACTTCCACAAAACTACAATCCTAACTGACCCTAGAAAGTCCACCTCAGTGGATGTGCTGCTGATAAACCTCATCAGGGGGAAACTGCTTCCCTCTGCTCACCTCTGGATAACCACACGACCTGCAGCAGCCAATCAGATCCCCCCTGTATGTATTGACATGGTGACAGAAATTAGAGGGTTCACTGACCCACAGAAGGAGGAGTACTTCAGGAAGAAATTAAGAGATGAGGAGCAGGCCAGCGGGATCATCTCTCATATCAAGACATCACGAAGCCTCCACATCATGTGCCACATCCCAGTCTTCTGCTGGATCACTGCCACAGTTCTGGAGGATGTTTTTAAAACCAGAGAGGGAGGACAGCTGCCCAAGACCCTGACTGAGATGTACATCCACTTCCTGGTGGTTCAGGCCAAAGTGAAGAAGGTCAAGTATGATGGAGGAGCTGAGACAGATCCACACTGGAGTCCAGAGAGCAGGAAGATGATTGAGTCACTGGGAAAACTGGCTTTTGATCAGCTGCAGAAAGGAAACCTGATCTTCTATGAACCAGACCTGACAGAGTGTGGCATCGATATCAGAGCAGCCTCAGTGTACTCAGGAGTGTTCACACAGATCTTTAAAGAGGAGAGAGGACTGTACCAGGACAAGGTGTTCTGCTTCATCCATCTGAGTGTTCAGGAGTTTCTGGCTGCCCTTCATGTCCATCTGACCTTCATCAACTCTGGAATTAATCTCCTGGAAGAACAAAAAACAACCTCCCAGAAGCCTGAGACCAAAGAATTTGCAGAGAAAGACTTCTACCGGAGTGCTGTGAACAAGGCCTTACAGAGTTCAAATGGACACCTGGACCTGTTCCTCCGCTTTCTCCTGGGTCTTTCACTGCAGACCAATCAGACTCTCCTACGAGGCCTGCTGACACAGACAGGAAGTAGCTCACAGACCAATAAGGAAACAGTGCAGTACATCAAGGAGAAGCTTAATGAGAATCTGTCTGCAGAGAAAAGCATCAATCTGTTCCACTGTCTGAATGAACTGAATGATCGTTCTCTAGTGGAGGAGATCCAACAGTCCCTGAGATCAGGAAGTCTCTCCACAGATAAACTGTCTCCTGCTCAGTGGTCAGCTCTGGTCTTCATCTTACTGTCATCAGAAAAACATCTGGATGTGTTTGACCTGAAGAAATACTCTGCTTCAGAGGAGGCTCTTCTGAGGCTGTTGCCAGTGGTCAAAGCCTCCAACGAAGCTCTGTGAGTAAATATGTGCACTGTTATTTTCTTTTAATTCTTTGTTTTAAAAAAACGTTATTGTACTTATTTCATAGCTGCAGAAAGTTTGACTATTTCAAAATATTTTATTTTGATCATACTCAAAGTACCACAATTGCCCACCTTAAGATAATCATCAACCTTTTAAATATGATTTAAAAAAAATCAAAACCATTCAGACTTATCCAATGTTCTCTTCACTTCAGTTTTTCCCAGTTGAAAAATTTCATAATCACTGTTCTTGTTGTAGAATTATTTTGCCTTACCAGTGTACACTCTCTAGAATTATTCAGCTTTCAACACCAAGCAACCCCAGTAGGATTAAGGATTATTTTGAACTGTATCAAGCAACAATACTCACATATTAAAGTATTCATCTTTCTTGCATGGGCTGAACACTTAAATTTGTTTCATTTCATCCTAAATTTCATTGTTTCTCAGATTGTCTGGCTGTAACCTTTCAGAGAGAAGCTGTGAAGCGCTGTCCTCAGTTTTCAGCTCACTGAGAAAGCTCGACCTAAGTAACAACAACCTGCGTGACTCAGGAGTTAACCTTCTGTCTTTTGGACTAAAGAGTCCAAACTGTACACTGGAATCTCTCAGGTCAGTATCCAGACTTTTACAACAAATATTAAATCAATTATATCATTGTAATTCATCTTTCATTTCATGTTTTGGAGAGGCAAATCGTGAAATGGACACGGTGGACCGGTATATTTATTATACCGGTCCACTGGCATAATATATTTATTATGCCATTTTTTTGGTGTTTACATAACGCTTCACTTTTTATTTTTGTTTATACTGCACTGCAAACTGACATTTTGTTGTCCTGTTGCACGATTGTCCTCTCAGAATGCATCTTCTTTAGTTTTTTTTGCTTTGTTTTGTTTTAATATATCAGTTATAATAATTATAATAATAATAATAATAAAATATTGCTTACTTCATTCATATCTGACTTATTTATAAATGTCTTATGTCACATATATGTAGGCTGTCAGGCTGTCTGATCACAGATGAAGGCTGTACTTCTCTGGCCTCATCACTGAGTTCTAACCCCTCCCATCTGAGAGAGCTGGACCTGAGCTACAATCATCCAGGAGGCTCAGGAATGGAGCTGTTTTCGGCTGGACTGAAGGATCCACGCTGGAGACTGGACACTCTCAGGTATGGAAAGAATGTCTGATAGGGGAGGAAGAGCTGGAAACATTTCCTATGTCCTTAACTTACTTCGTGTTTGATTCTAAAAAAAAATGAAAAGTACAGCTCTGTCACTTCTGACATAAATGAAGTAAGAAAACTAAACAGCAGCAATGTTTATAGGGTTACTGAAGCTGTGTTAGCTGGCATCTAAAGATGGAAACACAGCACAATCTGCCCACCAGATTCCAGATGGGTCCAAGGAGACTATACTTCTATATAATCTATATATCTACATAAGACAGATAATGAAGGTCACAGTTTAAATCAGTCATATATCATTTAAAACAGTGGTGTACTGACAGATCCAGGATCACTCCAAATCATCATCAATCATTTGATCCTCATATGGATTGAAGTTTATTTGTGAAAATGTTGGTCTGTTATCAGTGTCTAACAGTATGTGTATACCAGCCATGTAATGTCCATTTGTGCATGCTGAAAGAGACTGTGCTGCTCTGACCCCCCTCCTCCTTTCAGGGTGGAGCCTGCTGGAGTCCGATGGTTGACACCAGGTCTGAGGAAGTGTAAGTGTGTTTTTAATGGGATTCATGAAAACAAAGCAGCAGACGTTGAAGATGGTTAAAACAGTCACATCACTCATTCAAATCTCTAATGTCAGGAGTCATCATCAAAGTGTTAATCAATGAACAGATGATGGATCGATAACTGCAGCTGGATTGTTTTTGTTCTCTCCATCAGATTCCTGTCAACTCACAATCGACACAAACACAGTACACACAAACATCAAACTGTCTGATGACAACAACAAGGTCACACATGTGAAGGACATTCAGTCATATCCTGATCATCCAGACAGATTTGATGTTTATGAACAACTGCTGTGTAGAAATGGTCTGACTGGTCGCTGTTACTGGGAGGTCGAGTGGAGAGGAGGGGTTTATATATCAGTGAGTTACAGAAGAATCAGAAGGAAAGGAAGCAGTGTTGACTGTTTGTTTGGACGGAATGATCATTCCTGGAGTCTGCTCTGTTCTGATGGTGGTCCTTGTTCTGCCAGGCACAATAACAGAGAAACATCCTCCTCCTCCTCTTCATCCTGTGTCTCTAATAGAGTAGCAGTGTATGTGGACTGTCCTGCTGGCACTCTGTCCTTCTACAGAGTCTCCTCTGACACTCTGATCCACCTCCACACCTTCAACACCACATTCACTGAAACTCTTTATCCTGGGTTTTATTTTTTTCCTGGTTCATCAGTGTCCCTGTGCTGATTTGACTGTAAAGAGTGCCCTCCTGTTACAGAAAAGCTCTGACTGTTGAACAGATGGTTCAGTCTGTATATGTCCGTCTCTTTCACTCGGAAATACGTTTTAGGATTCATGGATTCACTCAGTTGATGTTGTAAATGATTCGTTGTAAACGTCTTCCTCTTCAGTCCTTTAAAGATTGAAGCTATCATTATTTAGGATCCACATGTTGTTTTTCTATCTTTTTCCACCCAAAGCATGACATTTGCAATGTCACTAATGCTCTAGTTGTTTTAGTCATTTTTGGAACCAGGACAGGAAGGAAGGTCTTCACAGAGAAGATAACAACAGTTTTTGAGGAGAGATTTGGGAGTTTCCAAGGTACACCTAAATTTAGCACAACACAGCAACTGCACTACATCTTTTCTGTAGATCTTGTGAGTGGGGTATTCAATAACAGCACAGTGATGGAAAGATGTTCCTAAATAGATTTCAAGTCTGAACTGAATTGAATAAATTCAATGTATTTGCTGCATTAACTGTCTTTTTCTTCCCTGTCGGGGGAGTGAGATCTCCCAGCTCACCAATATTATAAGTTGTGAATGAAGCCTTTTAATGGTAAATGTGATACAAAGGTCTACAGATGAGTATATTTATATTTGATTCAGCAAATTATGTAAAAATAGTCATTTTTTTAATCTATATAATGTTATTTGTGTAAGAAAATTAGTGTAAATTTTAGACTTGTGCTGATTCTTAATCAAAGAGACTAGCCTGTACTGGTCTGGTGTGGAAACTCCAGAACAGACCAGTTGATAATGAGTGGAAACTCATTGTCACGTTTACTGTCTAAAGACAGCGCTAGCAAGCACTCTCTGCTTATGAGCAAAAAACCCCAAAAAAACACAAACAGGGGAAGTTTTAGGAGTGATGGCGAGAGAGAGAAGAAAAAGAGAGCGAGTTTTGAGATGTGAGAGATTTGTGACGTTTAGTGTGTTTGGAGTGTGTAGTTTTCTTGTGTAGTTAGTGTGGCGACTGCTGTCTCCAGGTAGAAACAGGAGGAGTGATACACCTGCTGCTGTCAGACCTGCAGGTATCAGGCTGTGATGTTCTCCTTTATAGTGGACACATTATTATTTTTTTTTTTGGAGTGGCACAAATAATTTGTGTGGCATCTTATTGAATGCAGAACAGCTGATTGTTCTGTAAATAGTTTGAAATGGTTATTTTAAAAAAGGGTAAAAGGTGCAAATAAATTTGTTGTTTGCAAAACTTGTGCATAGGATTTTAAAATTGACAATTTATATTTGCATTTAAAGTTATGAAATATGATTCATTCATTAAACGTGTGTGGTTGTTACAGTAAAAAAGTATAACTTTTTCTACTCTGATTTTATGGTTTTTGTCTGATTTTAGATCAATTGTGTTAATACAGTAAAATGTCAAAATGAAAACATAACTGTGAATTCAGACACGTGAGGTTGTGCTGAAAAGACACAACCTCACAAGGCAAAGTAAATTGTTTTTAAAAGTGAGATGTGGAGGGAAAACCAAAAGTAGTTAAAGATGGCCAATTATATCCTGGACCCCAGAGGGTTAAACGTTTTGTTTTTTTTAACACAATAGTTACTTTTCAAGTAATTAATTACTTTTAGAATTATGTAACTCAGTTGCTAACTCAGTTACTTTTTTAAAAAAAAAGTAGCTAGTAACTAAAATTAATTACTTTTTCAAAGTAGCTTGCCCAACACTGGTTATTACTCACCCAAATCAATAAGAAATGCAAACAAAAAACTTCCCATTGCTTTTTTTCTTGGTGAGGACATCAAATGGTAAAATCCACACTAGTCTCTATTTCACTACCAAAGCAGCTCATGAGAATTTCATCTAACCTCAGTCTTCACGTTGTCTCAGATATATTGAAGTTATAATAAGAATGGATGAATTTAACGCATTAATTGAAAAAAATAATACATTAAAAAACTAATTAATTTGCACTTTGCATTCCAAGCAAATGGGAACTTTTGTCAATGCATGATTTCCTGGTATACTGATTAAACTAATGCACACAGCTACAAAAATAGAAGAATCAGAAGATTAGAAGGTAGGACTCATTAGGACTGACTGGAGGCAAATTTAATTTCAAAAGACAACAGAAGCTTTGATAAAAGTGTGGTTTTGTGCAAACCATTGGCGGAGCGGAGGGCGGGGTAGGTGGGGTGGGTGGCTTACTGGGCTTAAGCCCGGGTCATTTTTTTCAGAAGCCCCAGGTCTTTTGGAATGTAATTTGTTTCATAGTTAGATGCTTGACTGACAACGGTATAAAACACAAACTACACACAATATTTGAAGCACATTGCGCACAGTTTTAAATTAAGTTTGGTATGATCCGAGCTCAGGCATTAGGCCACTGAGCATAGCTCTTATGCATGTGAGTGAGGGGGGAGAAGCTGCTGCCTGCGTGTTTGCTGCAGACAGAGGAGAGCTCAAGTTAGAATAGAATAGAATAGAATTCAACTTTATTGTCATTGCACATGTCACAGGTACAGGGCAACGAAATGCAGTTTGCATCCATCCAGAAGTGCTTTAGCCGCGATATAGATATATTACAATATATATTAGCAATAATATAGATGTGTAAGTATATTACAGAAATGGGTCTATTATGGTATGTTATAATGTACACGGTGTGAAGTATGTTATGAATATTCTATAACTATAAGTATGTACAGGCTGTAGTGAGTACAAGCTATGTACAGGCTATGAACAGGATATAAATATGAAATAAAAACTATACAGAAATCTGAGATATACAGTTATACAGAAATGTGAACTATGCAAGTTATAAACAGTTGTAGGATTGAAAAATTATCATATGTACAGAATGATATTCACACAGTTCGACCAGGTACCAAAGAAAATCATTCGTACTGTACAAATAATGTAAATATGACGGTGTATCGCAAAAGATTGATATCAAACTGATCACTTGACCCATATTTCGTTACTTGCTCTTCAAGTGAATCAACAAATGGCAAAATAAAAAGCCGAACAACAATGCTGTTGTTTTTTTTTTTTAGAGAGTCTTAGCTTACATGTGTATTTATTTCATATTTTCAGTTGTTACCCTCCACGGCTAAACAAAGCATGCTAAATCGGTTTCAGTTATGTACTGATGTACACAACAATGGACATAAGGGGCTTCTTTCAAAGAAAAAACTCAGGTAGATGTTATTTTATATATTATGCTTTTGTATGTTGTTCAGTATATTTCTATGCAAAACAAGATGAATTTCAACTCCAGATGATTCCATTCTGAGCTTAAAAAGCTTCTGAAAATACAGACAATTTCTCTCTTTACTCCTAAATTTAACAAATGTGTTTTTTTTATATATTTATCAATATAAAAAAATAAACATTTAGTCTGATTTGATGTTACAATTAAAAAAGTGTTTGTGTTTTTATCTGAAGCATATGTAAAGGAGTATGTAAAGGAATGAGGACAGAACAGAGAGGGAACAAGAGCCAGGTGAGACACACATGTTAGTCAAATGGTTGTTTGCCAAAACTCATCAGAACATGTATCTAGTACCTAGTGCATCTTTTTAGATACTATCTGTCACTTTTCAAATTCAATATTTATTAAGGTATGCAGGCTTGTTTGCACAACAAGGCTAAATAATTATATAAACTTTTCTGAATCTAAATAGTGTACTTTGGTAGAATTAAAAAGTAAGTGTAGTGCAGGTCTATGATGATTTTTAGTGCTCCTTGTGTCTTGAAGTCATTCTTTTTTTTTTAACAAAACTCAAAACACAGCCTAATAAAACTTTCAGTGATTTCTATTTTACCTGCTTTCTGCAACCCGCATCACAGACTACACAGGTCAGACTACATGGTAAAATTTAAGACTGCCTTGACAAAGGACCTATCCCAATGTGTAGCTACGCTCAACCATCAGGGGCTTAAGATAGCTACTGTGCTTGATCCACGCTTTAAGGATTTAAAGTATCTTATGAGGGGTGAACGAGAAGAGATTACAGTCAGCCTTGATGCCCTGCTACAGGAACAGTGTAAAGATGCCACTATAAAGGAGCCAGCAAAGACAAAGGGCCGCCTCCTCTCTTCATTGTCTTCAGACTCTGATTCAGATGAATTTGAGTATTTGATTATTCCTTCCACTTCTGTCCCATTTGAGAGACTGTTCTCACTTACAGGTCACATAGTAACAAAAAAAGAGAGCTGCTCTAAGCTCTGAAAATGTGAAGAGGCTAGTTTGTATAAATAACTGTCTGAAAGAGATGCACAGTAAATAATCATGGAGGTATTGTGAGTCTAATTGGTTTGTTTTTTGTTATTTTTTGCACTAAAATGTTAGGCTAAAATACAAAATAATGTTGGCTAAGGTTACTCAGAGTTTAAAGGTGAAGCTGGTCAAATAAACTTTTATGCTTCTGCCTTATTTTTTAAAAGAAGAAAAACTGCACTTTGTGTTGAAATTTTTATTATTATTATTATTATTTAAAGACAATCCCCTTTTGAAAATGTGAGTGAGCCTGTAGTTCACATCACTGACTCTCTGAGATACAGACAGTGGTCCCTCGAATAGTGGTACAAGTTCAGCAGTCTGAGCTGGGGTGTGTCTTAACTCTAACTTTGTGTTCACACCGAACGCGATAGACGCGACCAGAGTGTCAGTTTTACATGTAAAATCAATGGAGAAGCGCGATGACGCGTGATTGCAGATCCCGCAAAAATTCAGAAGGAGATTTGCATCGCGAAAATGCGTCAAACGCACGTCAAAGCAGCGCATCTAGCGCATTTGACTCGTGAATAAAACCACGCGCGTCAGTTTTTGTGTTGCATTTTGTGCATTCGCGCTTATCGCTTCTGCCGCTCGAGTTGGAAAAATAAAGGATAAATAAAATAAAGGACCTAGCTTGGAGGAAGATATGTGAAGCTGGCAACCTGGTAAGTTCATTCATTTCTCTTTTGAAGTTCTTCACTGACTCGGGGAGGCTGCACAAAAGCTAGCAAGCCACCGCTATTTTCCCACTGATGTACAAATTATTAATAAACAGCACACAGTGGTCCTCCTTTCATCCGTCACTGCCTCGCTTTTTCGCTGATTTTTTTATTGCACCATACAGCTTTCAACAATGCGCATTGCATTCTGCAGCCTGATTGACTCCTCCGTGTCGTCTCTCCTGCGCTTGCCAAATTTATCATGTTTGGTTTTCTTGACCATCACGTCCAATCGAAAAAACAGCACAAAAACACCCAGAACTATGACCCTCATTCGGAAATAGACACCTGCACCGGGAGGGAAGAAGGCACAAAAGTGGCAGGCAGAGTGGCATGGCACTTTTGAGAGAGGAGGACAGCTCCGAGGCAGATGACGGACTGGTCCCAGGACGGTCCATCAGTGGTGGAGCTGGCCATCCTGGTGTCCCTGAAGAGGCCACGCCAGTCTCCAATGGAACATTTCCTCCTCAGCCTCGTTCCTGCTCTGGAGAGCAGCTGGGTCCTTTTTATTCCTGTCTTTCTGTAAATACTTATATTTTATATATTTATGTTTAATGTTTTTCTGTTTGAGAATTTTAATATTATTTTAAATAAATTTTTATAATGACTAATGTCTCAGTTCTACTACACAGCAAATGTTTGCACACGACTTGACACATGACAGAATATACTACCAAAACCCACTGATCAAAGAACACTGATCAATGGCCATGAGTACCATTCACAGAGAGTTGGGGAATGGCTGCAATCACAGCATTGTAAGATGGCGAAAGATGTACCCTTAGGCCCCCTCCTCGATTCAGAGATGGTCTTTCCCTTTTCACGTAAATGGCCGCCTTGACTCCGCGCTCAAACCAGCGTTCTTCCAGTGTTCAACCAGTGTTCTTTGATCAGTGGGTTTTGGTCAGTGATTGTTGATCAATGGTCATGGGAATTTGCATAATTATGATTAAGGAACTGACATCACAGCCCATTGTTCCTCAGTGGGCTGGTTTCAGTCATTATGCAAATGTACTGTTTATAAGGTTTGGGGAAACCTGCAGTCAGCTGAGACTGAAGAAGTCACTTGGATGAGTGACGATACGTTTCTCCCACAAAATGCTACGTCCAGATGAACAGATTCAACTTTTGGAGATTTACTTTCCTGGATGATTGAGAATGCATCAAGAAGATAGAATTGTCATTGTAACGAAAGATGAACTGTTCACAATTTCATCTAACTCTCAGTTTTAAGAAAGGCTGCTGACCCCTGTTATAGAGTCTGACAGCTGCAAGGATTATATACAAATATTCAACTATACCAGAATTAAACCAGGTCTAAATAAAAAAAAAAAAAAGGAGTGAGTATCACTACAAAGATTAACCCACAATGGGCCTCATACCAGTTTGATATCAGCAAACACCGAGAGCAACATTGATAGACACCACAGCCATGCTATCATTGCTAACACTGATAACAGCATAAATCGAATTAAATCAGGACTTGATGAGACCTTCTGAGTATCACTAGAAATATTATAAACAGTCGTTTCCGTACAACAGTTTGTTATCAGTAAACACCGACAGCATTCACCGTTAGCATACCACATCCATGTTAGCAGTGTATAAACGATAGTTTATCATATATTAGCACAGGTATCAATAAAGGACTACCGTATTAAACACTTTTACTAACCACAGGCAGATGGACAGGCGCTCTGCAGGTGGGATTGAGCGCCTGTAGTTGGTGTCTAGGCGGGCGATGCCGGACAGCAGGTCCTCAAACTGGGCGAGGGAAAGACGGTGGTACCGCTGAAAGCCGCCGTCTTCCAGGCGCAGCTCCTGGAGCAAATGGTGAAACTCACCAAACTGCTCACGCCTCTGGAGGACCTGATGGACCCAGGTACGGCGAGGACGTCCTTAACGCCGCTGCTCTGCTCTCCACAGTAAATAGAGAAGGGAGACTCTCTCTTCAAGCACTAGCTCGACAGCTGCCACCTTGCAAACATACCATCTGGCACAACTTCCTCCCACATTCCTCCCACATTTCCGCGATTAATTCGCGTTGGACACACGTTGAGGTGCGAATTTGCATACGTCAAGTTAGGGGCATCTGCCACGTTTTTGGTCGCATCTATTGCATTCGGTGTGAACACATGGTAACAAGGTCACCAACCCGAAACGTGTCATGTCAACGTCTCAAGTCATAGTGTTTTTGTCTGTCATGGCTATAATCAAGAGCCGCTCTGGCATTGTTGTGAGCTTCCTGTAAAGAGGCTCTAAGAGTCTTAGGGTAAGATACGCCTTGTTCATCAACACTTGCTGTAGAAGGCTGAGTGACAACGTCAAGTGGGGTGTCTAACTCACAGCCATAAAGCATCATGGAGGGAGTCATACCTGTATTGTCATGGGGGGCAGTACGCAGAACAAAGCAAATCTGAGGGAGAAACTTGTCCCATGAGGTGTGCTTATCACCCACATAAGCGTCAATTGGAGTCTTTACAGTCCAGTTGACATGTTCAGTAGCATTTGTCTGGGGGTAATATGCTGCAGTGAGTCTATGCACTGAGCCTAAGGCAGAAACAACATGTTAAAAAGCTCACTCACAAAAGGTGACCCTCTGTCAGAAATCAGGTAAGTGGGTATACCATGTCTAGCAAAAATGTCAGTGACAAATTTATCAGCTGCTACCTGAGATTTTGCTTCTTTGACAGCACTGGCTTCAACCAACTTAGTTAAATAGTCAACAAACATGATCAAATATGCATTACCAGCAGGGGTGCGGGGCAGTGGCTCAAAAAAAAAAATCCACACCCACATACTCCCAGGGTTTCTGGGGGTCAATGGGAACCATAAGACCTGCTGCTTTCTTCTGACTTGTCTTGGGGAGTCGGCACTGAGCATGAAGTCACATAGCGCTTCACATCAGCTGCCTTTGGACTTTGGGCCAGAAAAACCTAAAAAGCAGTCTAACCAATGTGTTAGAAACACCCAAGTGATCTGCTGTGGAGTGGTCATGGTAAAAGTCCAGCAAGGTGCCTCTCATGGAAATAGGGGCAAACAGTTTCAGCTCCTACAAGGGGTGCAAAGCACATGTGGTCTTGGGGTCTCTGTAATATAAAAAAGTCATATACAACATACTGTAACAAGGTGGCACTGTCTGAGTTGTTTAGAGAGCCTTTGAAGAGAGGACCTGTGACATGATTATCTAACTGCTGCTGTCTCAATAGTGAACGATCAGCCAGAATGATGCTGGGGCAGAGTACGAATGTCCAGACTGCCCATTACAGCATGTTCTGGTTAAAGATCTGTCAACCTGTCACGAGTTGGAGGTAAAGGATTGTGGGACAACGCATCTGGCACTTTGCTATGTGTGCCGTTATTTTTGTGCCACTATTCTGAATGGACATAAAAAAAAATTTGCAGATATAAGTGTTGCACTTTGAGGAGAAATGTATTTTGAGCGAAGAAAAGCTAAATTTGAGTAAACAAAATTCATTGCTGCGTGCAAAAAATGTATTTCAGTGTTTGCTATTATCCATTTACACACATAATAGCAGCCCATCTCGCTCAGTTTATGATTTGCTCTCACTCAGATCTCTGTGGACCTGCTCGCAATGTGTTGCTTGTGGTCTCAGCATTTCTGTCCCTGCGCGTTACAGAGATGGAGCAGTACTCTCTCTCTGAGTCTTTGAGTCTGTTTAATGTTTGAGTCTGGCTTCAGTTCAGTCTAATTTAGAAGCTATAGAAGTCCTTTATAGCAGTCATAGCTTTATAAGCTGTTGTCTTGTGTTTGCACATGCTCAGTGTGACAGGATGTTGGCTGGCTGTGAAAGCTGAATGCTCTCTGATTAGAAGTGATGTCACACATTAGGATAACTGTGCCCTGGTACTCTGCGTCAGAGTACCAGGGCCTCGCTTTGACTAGATGACTCTCAGTACACGGCATGATGTGTGCGGGGTAATCAGGTAGCAGAGGAGCAGGACTGAGGTAAACATCTGAGGGATCAAACTGAGACTGAGCTCCAGATGTTTCCACATGTTTTTGCTCTGCCATGTGTTTAATGGTTATTTCAGCAACTTCAGTGCTTTGGTAGTGAAAGCAGGAAATGACAAATGTAGCACAGCAGCAGCGTTTAACACGTCTGAGCTGGAAACAGAAACTCTGATATTAACATCATTCATTGGACAGTTTCAAGCTTCTTTTGCTCTCCTACAGTCTGGATGGATTTTCTAACTTCTCACTCATTAAGAACTCATATAATTTCAAATCCATGCTGTTCCCCACCTGCCCTGTAGGTGGCCTCATTGTGTTCACACTGGCAGCTAAAACAGTTGTGAATTTTAATCACCATGGAAAGGTGTGGCCTCTCACGCGCTTCATGTGGAGTCCCCAATGTTGGACTGATTTGATTTGTCTTCATTAAAAGATTTTTCGTCTTTGCATAAATTGCTGATTAAATTAATCATTGTGGTTTAAAAAAGTCTGATTATGAATAATAGTTTGGTTTGTTTGGTGTATTCAACATCAGCTTGTAAGGAAGTAAAATTGACTTCTATTCATCACCTTCTTCACTCACTTTCCTGTTTTTATGTGTGCAGAAAAATAATCGGAGGTCAAAAAGTCAAATTAGTGAATAGTTATAGTCTGACTGCAGATTAGAATTGAATAATGAAAGATCAAGAGTGAACAGCTTGAGGCTATTTAAACCTGCAAGACGTTGCTGAAGAATCAGACCTATGATGTATTGAATTTAGTTTATAAGAGTAAAATAACATAACACTGGAATGTTCCATGTACTTTTGGACAGACAAACAGGTCTGTAGTAGACATGGACATTGAACAGGAGAGTCAAAAGTTTTAAGGCAGCAGTCACATCTGAACACAGATACAAGGAAATTAAATGCAAACTTAATGCAAATACAACAGGAAATAAGAGAGAAGAATTCCAGTGTTTAGTTCAATTAATTTGATTGCTGGCCCCTCCTACTCCCTGTTCTGCTTCAGGTGGAGTCCCGCCTCCTTCCAGTAAGCAGCTTACCTGTGTGTCTATTTTTAGTGTCCAGGTGTGGAGTGGAGCTTGTTGTTGGTGTCTCTGTGTGAAGAAACTGTAAGTTTGCTTTGTTTCCTCCTTTAACAGTTTGTCTTTAGGAACTTTACTATTTGTTTTTGCTCTGTAATGTCTGGACAAGATGTTCAGTTCTTATTGAGATTATTGATTGACTGGAATCAAGTAGTTTGATGAACAGCTTATGTTGAATTTGTTCACAGATTAAACTCTGTGTGTGTGTGTGTGTGTGTGTGTGTGTGTGTGTGTGTGTGTTTTAATTTCTGGAAAGAAACTCGTCTTCTCTCCATTAAAGTCACAGCACTTTGGACTCTGATACCAGCAGTTTAGCTGCAGGGCAGGTGTGATATGACAATGCTGCACAGCCTCATTGCTCAGGTGTGAGTCAGACAGTGTGAAAGAGAAAATGATGTGTTTGTTCATCAGCGTTTCATCAAGATCTACTGCCAACTGCAATTAATTACTGGTTTAGAAAACATTTACTAGTTATTCTCGTTTTTTAGTGGAAACTTCCATGGAAGTTTGTTTCCTTGCCTGAGAACATCAAGCATAATGAAAAAATACCTCTGATTCTCATGAAATAAGACAAAGTAGACAGCTAATGCTTACTTTAACCTCAGGATTAACGTTTAGTGACTTGACTGTGTGTAGAGATCTCTATAATATTTTATACCTTTAAGACAGTTCATATGTTTGTTTGTTTTTTGTGCTTTTGGATTCATTAGGTTCTGTATGTGAAGACCTTTGTGATCTCTGAATTATGGTTACCAAACAGTTTGGTTACAAAGTTTACTTCAGTAACATGAATAAACGAGAAAGAGTAAAGAAAGAGCATGGTCCGCATTTAATGAATAAGCACTTTGTGAATTATGCATCTGCTCATAGGACAGAGAGCTGTGGGCATTATGCCTCTGTTCCCCATGTTGCCTCACTAAAAACAAACTATAGATCTAAGTTCAACACTGAACATGTCTTGAGAGTAGCTGTATCAAGCCTGCAACCACATTTTGAAAAGCTCTGCAGTGAAAAAGAGGCTCACTAACAATAAAAAGTATTGAACTTTTTATTGAATCATACTTTTTTTTTTTTTATCTCTGTTGGTATGTTTCTGGATTTCTTTTTGTTAAGAATAAGACTTAAATTTATTTTTGTATTTATAGGAAAGTTCACATTCTTTTTAACTTGTTGCTTTTTTGAAGACGTGATGCAGACTAATGAAACAGTGACAAAAGTCACGAAGAATTGTTTGAAATGAAAGTTGTTCATCTAAACAAAGATTACTGAAAAATATATTGTGAATGTGTTTGTTATCTAAATAAAGTTGCAGCTAGGCTTTTCTGTCATTGTTTTATTTAGATGGGATTTAGATGTCTGTAATTCTGGTGAGCTGATGTGGATGTAAATTCAGCTGCATGGATGAGTGTGAGGACAGGGAGGAGGAAGTCCCTCCCTCTAAAAGAGCCAGAAAGAGCCAGAGCAAAGCTCGGAGGTGAGATGACCATCTCTAACTGTCCATGACTCTTTTTCATGTCACAGCTCAGCACTCACATCACTGCTCCATCATTATTCACAGGAACGAACCTGGACTTGCACCCAGCTCTGTGTCCCTAAAGAGTGTCCAGTCTAAACATGAAGGTATTAAATTTAAAGACCAGCAGGCATCTGCTGCAGAGAGGTGAGCTGTTAGCAACATGAACTCTTTGGGAGCTGTTTTAACTGATTGATGTTGTTGGATATAAACTGCAGTGCAAACACATCATTCCCTCAATCCCATTTAAACTGTCTCTTGAAAAGAAACCTTTGGCTTCTACACAACTGAAAATCCACTTTAGCAAACAGGAAGTGATGCTCGTGCATGTTTTCTTCCATTAGAAATGGTGTGGGGTTCTAGGAAGTTAGTGGGGTTCAGTCTGTAGTAAAGTAAAAATAACATTGTTCCATAAATAACACTCATAACTTATAAAACCTAGTCCGGGTTAGTAAGTTGTTTGTTTGTTTGTTTAAACAAATAACAGTAAAACAATTTCCCCCTCATTGATTTCCATCATTGAGGTACCTTAGTGTCATTCCTTGAAGCTTGTGTTAGCTGGAGAGAAAATGGTGATTCAATAATTTAAAAACAATTTTCTGGTCTGAAATGTTTTTTGTTTTTTTTTTACCCTTTATAAAAAAAAGCGTTGCACAAAGCTACGATATCTTACTATTTGGCTCTCATCAAAAAAATGAGAACAACTCCACATCTCTGTCTGAAAAAGTTAGTATAGCCTTGTATCCCTTCAGATGTCTGTGCAGCTTGCCAGTCATTGAATGGGGAACATGAGGTATTGTTTCCGTGGAGGTGATGCTGGATGTTCTTGATCTGGAGGCAGGGTGTTCAAATGAGCTTTGTCCTGTTCACATGACTCTCCTATGATGCAGGTCTGCGGATTGTTTTTTTTTTTTTTTCCTTGTTTCTACCTTGTAAATTTCACAGAATAAGTCAGAGCAAAAATTATGAGGCTCCCATTCTCCTAAGTGGGTACAGCACAGTCCAGGAACAGCAACATACCTTGGTATGATGAAAGTGAATGTGTTCAGTGAAAAGCCTTTATTTCTTTGCTTTTGACCCAGGCGTCATACATATATCTGTACCGATGACTAGAGCTTAATTTTCCATTTTCTCCATGTAAAGCAGGGGTGGGCAACTCCAGTCCTCAAGTGTCCTGCACATTTTAGATGTGTCTTTGATCCAACACAAATGCCTTTACTGGCTAAATTACCTCCTCAACATGTCTTGTAGTTCTCCAGAGGCCTGGTAATGAACTTATCATTTGATTCAGGTGTGTTGACCCAGGGTGATATCAAAAACCTGCAGGACACCGGCACTTGAGGCCTGGAGTTCCCCAACCCTGAAATAGAGGATAGCTGCATTGGCTGACGTTGGGGAGCATATGGGTCATTCATGTTTTTGTTGGTAGACAAACTTGTTGTTACAGGGTGCAGTTCTGATCATTTAAAAAAAAATCCTGCAAGCAGAGGAGAATTTTGAAGACAAAAAATAGCATTTGAAATATCAGACTGTTTTTTATCTTATTTTTATAAGAATACAACAACATTGATGTCATCAAATAAATAGTTTTATTACAAATACTGCAATGTTTGGATCATGTGGCTTAAAATAGGTGTGACACTCCTGTCTTAAATTTATTAAAACATGATATGAGACACTTTCTGTTTCTCGACTGTTCCTTCAGATGGAAATATTTTATCATGGTTTTGTAGATTAATACCAGAGGAACCAGTACAGGAGAAGCAGCTGGAGCCTCCAGCATTGACTGCTTCATCAGCAGGTAAGAGACCAGTAGTTTAACATGTCAAAGTTATCTGCAGTCTAAAACAACCAGATTGTTTTCATGAAGAACCTGGTGGAAGTTTGACCATCTTAGGATTTCTATCAATCAGACTTTTAATGAAACTCTGACAAGCTCCAAACAGGGTGTTGTGTGATTTTTACTAAGTTTAGACTAAATTTAGAGTAAAAAAGTTTTATTCATTTAAAATAAATGTCAATCAAATACATATATCATAATGATTTTTGAAGTGACACAAATTGCCAGTGAAGAAGAAAATATCTGCAGACATTTGTGAGTACAGAAAAAAGTACTTGAACATGGGAACATATTACTCAGATGAATAATGTCCCTGCAAGTTAAAACCAATGCCCTGAGTTTGAGCTGACTGCCGTACAGACTATCATTTTATAAAATCATAAACATATTCTGGCGGCACGGTGGTTACCACTGCTACCTCACAGTTAGAAGGTTGTTGACAGTCATTGTCTCATTTACAAGAGAGAACTGTTGTAGCTAAACACACTGACACATCTCTACATTTTTTTTTGTTGATGTCTAGACATTTTTTATGATAAGTGTATTTTCCTTGTTGCAATATGTTTTCATTCGTCTTTGTTACATTTCCTTAAAAGATCAAAGTGTTCATAAGTTGCATGTTTCTGTGTCTTTCTTCTTCCTGTAGAGGAGAAGCTTGCCAGGATGCAGACACAGTTTGTTTTAAGAGTGCCATCAGAAATCCTTAAACAGCTCGTTGAGGCTCTTGTGACAGATTGTGTTTTGAATGACTTGGAGAAAGAATCAATACTGATGGAGGATGTTGGAGAAAATGAAAAGAGGATCAGAGTCAGAGAAGAGAGGGCTCGCTGCTTCATTGATGAAGTGAAGAATAAAGGAAACAACGCCTGTGAGAAAATGATCAGACATCTTCAGACCAAAGATCCAGCTCTCTCCTCTCTGCTGCATTTATACTCGGATACATCTGCTCATCAAGGTGAGGTCAGACATCTGTGTCACAATGGTTTCTTTGCAGTTTCCATCAGATGTGAGTGTAAAACCTCATAGTTCAATGTAAGAGAGAGGAGAACTTCTTTCTGCAACATACATTTGCCTAATATTTGTATAGTGAATTATATGTGAATTATGGAATTACCCTCATTAGAATGACTTCATGTGTTTCTTTTAAATGGTGAAAGGTAACAAAATTTGAAAAAGATGCCCTGTGACAATATGAAAAGAACAAATCAGTTTAGTTTTCCATATATAAATTCATAAAAATGTATTCTAAATCATTTTTTATATCGTAATTCAGAAAGATATTGTTGCAAGTTTTGGTAGTATTTGTAGTAGTAGTAATAAAGAGTTTTGGTAGTAATTTATTCTATTCATCCTAAATGTGTTTCACCTCCATCACAATGAAATGTTTCCTGACATCAGGTGAATGTTTGCTTTAGTTAAAATTAATAGTTCCTTAAATGTTGATTTCACATACATCCGGATATTTCACTAACCTTTTTTTTTGTTTTTTGTTTTTGTTTAGCAGCCAATCAATTCATGTATATCTTAGTTTACAAGTTTTTTTGTTCTGGCGGCAACTGACTAGTCAGGTCAGGAGAAGCAAACTGTTACTAAGCACCATTTTCAGCTTTTCACCGCTGATCTTCTCTGGCAGGGATAACTGCTTACTCTGAATTAGACAGAAAAACACAGAGTTCATACCACTACTTGAAATTATGAATCAGCAATCATAATACATGAAGCTGCTTTTAAGAGATCTGATGCAAGAAGATTAGAATGAATGACAATAGCAATTGAAAAGTGATCCAAATGTGATTAAATATTTGTTTAAAACAACAGACAAAAATGACCATATATGCAAAACTGAATATACTGCATGAAAAATACTGTATTTTTAATTCCTTTAGAAGACATTTACAGAGCCTATTTTTCCCCATCTGTGGTTCCTTTGCATCAACTGGAGGAAGAACATTAGTTAGGGCTACACACAATTCAATTCACTTGTAAGGTCGACCCTACAATAATACATGCAAAGAAAAACCCAACAATCACATGACCCTATAGGAGCAAGCAACTTGTACATGGAAGAAGTGGAACACCACCAAGTCAATGGTTGAGGTATGTGGATGGACTGTGTTCCTGTTCCTCCATTTCTGAACTGCTGCACGGAGCTGCTGCTGCTGCAAGGTGGTTGGTACCTTTTGTGGTAGTAAGCCCAAACCAGATGGTGGACACCAGAGGGGCAAGGAACCATCGGGCTGAAGCAGGAATTCTATCGAGCTTACTTAGCTCGGGAGACTTCGGAGGCAGCTAATAATACTGACAGGCCGAATGGATGCTCGGGCAGTGGCTAAATTAAAAACATGGTTGTGGGAAAAATTCGGAGAGGACATGGAAAAATACTTTTGGACTCACTCTGAGACATTCTGGCAAAGTGTCAGTATCATTACAAGAATGTATTTAGTTTACTTTTCTACATTATTGTAATATGTGTAAAAATCTCACAATATCTAAGGAGAAAGAAATGAGAAATAAAGTTTGCATTTCAGAATAATCTGTACAAACATCTATATACCACTGTTCTTTTTTTCTCCCGTTTTTTTGTTTTTACAGATGTCATTCAGAGTTGTCAACCTAAAGTTAAGTCTGCACTGAAGAAGAAGTTCCAGTGTGTGTTTGAGGGGATTGCCAAAGCAGGAATCCCAACCCTTCTGAATCAGATCTACACAGAGCTCTACATCACAGAGGGAGGGACTGCAGAGGTCAATTATGAACATGAGGTCATACAGATTGAAGCAGAATCTAGGAAACTAGACAGACCAGAAACAACAATCGGAGAGGAAAACCTCTTTAAAGCCTCACATGGAAGAAATGAACCAATCAGAACAGTGCTGACAAAGGGGGTGGCTGGCATTGGGAAAACAGTCTTAACACAGAAATACACCCTGGACTGGGCTGAAGACAAAGCCAACCAGGACATCCAGTTCATATTTCCATTCACTTTCAGAGAGCTGAATATGCTAAAACAGAAAAAGTTCAGCTTGGTGGAACTTGTTCATCACTTCTTTACTGAAACCAAAGAAGCAGGAATCTGCAGCTTTGAAGACTTCCAGGTTGTGTTCATCTTTGATGGTCTCGATGAGTGTCGCCCTCCCCTGGACTTCCACAACACTGAGAGTGTGACTGATGTTACAGTGCCCACTGCAGTTAATGTACTTCTCACAAACCTGATCAGGGGGAAACTGCTTCCCTATGCTCATATCTGGATAACCACACGACCTGCAGCAGCTGATCAGATCCCCCCGGAGTATGTTCACAGAGTGACAGAGGTCAGAGGGTTCACTGATCCACAGAAGGAGGAGTACTTCAGGAAGAGATTCAGAGATGAGGAGCAGGCCAGCAGGATCATCTCCCACATCAAGACATCACGAAGCCTCCACATCATGTGCCACATCCCAGTCTTCTGCTGGATCACTGCTACAGTTCTGGAGGATGTGCTGAAAGCAAGAGAGGGAGGACAGCTGCCCAAGACCCTGACTGAGATGTACATCCACTTCTTGGTGGTCCAGGCCAAAGTGAAGAAGATCAAGTATGATGGAGGAGCTGAGACAGATCCACACTGGAGTCCAGACAGTAGGAAGATGATGGAGTCTCTGGGAAAACTGGCTTTTGATCAGCTGCAGAAAGGAAACCTGATCTTCTATGAATCAGACCTGACAGAGTGTGGCATCGATATCAGAGCAGCCTCAGTGTACTCAGGAGTGTTCACACAGATCTTTAAAGAGGAGAGAGGACTGTACCAGGACAAGGTGTTCTGCTTCATCCATCTGAGTGTTCAGGAGTTTCTGGCTGCTCTTCATGTCCATCTGACCTTCATCAACTCTGGAGTCAATTTGCTGGAAGAACAAAAAACAACCTCCCAGAAGCCTGAGACCAAAGAATTTGCAGAGACAGATTTCTACCAGAGTGCTGTGAACAAGGCCTTACAAAGTCCAAATGGACACCTGGACTTCTTCCTCCGCTTCCTCCTGGGTCTTTCACTACAGACCAGTCAGATTCTCCTGCAAGGCCTGCTGACACAGACAGAAAGTAGCTCACAGACTAATCAGGAAACAGTGCAGTACATCAAGGAGAAGCTCAGTGAGAATCTGTCTGCAGAGAAAAGCATCAATCTGTTCCACTGTCTGAATGAACTGAATGATTGTTCTCTAATGGAGGAGATCCAACAGTCCCTGAGATCAGGAAGTCTCTCCACAGATAAACTTTCTCCTGCTCAGTGGTCAGCCCTGGTTTTCATCTTACTGTCATCAGAAAAAGATCTGGATGTGTTTGACCTTAAGAAATACTCTGCTTCAGAGAAGGCTCTTCTGAGGCTGTTGCCAGTGGTGAAAGCCTCCAACAAAGTTCTGTAAGCAAATATGTGATCGTGCCATTAGTTTAAAAAAAATAACAGTTATTGGAATATTTGAGGAATTATTCTATCAAATGATTCATTTCTCTCTTTAGAGAATATTCCTGGAAATTTTGTAGCAAAGCTTGAACTCAAAATGTTACAGCTCCACTTTTACAGTCGGTACCAAAACATAGCTTTTGGTACTGTCCGTAGTGTATTTCTGAAAACTTAGTGTATACTGTAAACAAAGAATGCTTACAAAAATGAAAGTGTTGATCATTTATTTCTATCAGCCAACAAAATGCAGTGGATGAACAAAAGACAAATCTAAATCAAAACAATATTTGGTGTGACTACTCTTTGCCTTCAAAACAGCATCAATTCTTCTAGTTACAGTTGGACACAGTTTTGAAGGAACTCAGCTGGTAGGTTGTTCCAAACATCTTGGAGATCTAACCAAAAATCTTCTATGGATGTAGGCTTCCTCATCTCACGATGATGTTGAGATCAGGGCTCCATGGGGGCTATGCTATCACTTAAAATACTTCCTGTTCTTTTTTACCCTGAAGTTAGTTCTAATTGAATTTGGTTGTATGTTTGGAGTCATTGCCCTGCTGCAGAATACATTTGGGCCAATAAACAATAGTTTATATTTCTGGAAGCAGTCTTTGCGTACAGTATTTTTTCACACCTGTCTAAAACTTTTGCACAAGACTGTTTCTTGCATTTTTATATTGCAAGCTATAGTCTTTTCGTCTTAAATCGCTGATGCATTTGCATCAATGTGATTAGATTATTGTAATATCCTTTGTACTGGCTTAGACAGATTAGCTCTGTCTCTCTCAGCGAGTTCACATTAACCCTGTTTTGTTTTCTTTACATTGACTTGAGGCTAATGTAAGCATTCATTTTAAAATTCTCACTAACACATGTAGAATTAAATTGATGAGATCCATCCATCCATCCATCCATCCAGACTACTTATTTAAACTTTTTGTTAGACACACTGGTGCAGGCTTTTCAGGGGCAACTTGTGTAACTCACTGTTCTCATCCCGATCCCCTCTGAGCAACCACAAGTTTAACTACAATGTGCAACCTATCAACAAAGGTTGCTGGCCGCTCAGCTTACCAGCTTGATTCTTTGTTAACAGGACATGTACATGCCCATGAAAATGATAGAAATGATTGATTCCAGTCATTCCAAGTCAAACACACACACAGACCGATACCTACTCTTTGATTCCCACTTCTCCAGACAGAAGAATATTGTCATCCCTAATGTTTATCAGAGAAACTCATGAGAGTCTTCTGCAAGCACCCAACTCAGTGTACTTCAAACCCCGCCAAACTCGAAAACTGGTTCATAATGAGCCACATGCCTTTCTTAACACCTTGGTGAATGTTTTAAGGCAACTGACAAATAGTGGGTTAACAGCCCTGTTAAGGGATAACTCCCACCGGGGACGAAATAGCTGGGACAGAAGTGTGTTTCAGAGCTAAAGATGCTCCACAGATGAGAGGTGAAATGTATTCAAGAGACTTTCTCCAAGCTCCTTAGACTATTATGACACCCATGACTCAGAATCTACACAGAAATAGTTGTGAATAAACACACACACACACACACACACACACACACACACACACACACACATATATATATCTATATCTATGTGTGTGTATATATGTGTGTATATATATATATATATATATATATACACACACACATACAATACAATACAACTTTATTTGTATAGCACATTTAAAAGACCAACGGTACACCAAAGTGCTTTACAATAAAAACAGGAAAACTAAGACAATAAATAAAAGACTATTAACGAAGTACCACATATGTCATCAGGTTAAGGGCACTAACATACAGACATATATACACATATACACACACACACACACACACACACACACACACATACACATATATATATATATATATATATATATATATATATATATATATATATATATGAGAGACAGAGAGAAAATATAATATATATATCTACATAGATTTTCTTTTCTTTTTCAGACTAAGTGGTTGTAGTCTCTCACAAAGAAGCTGCGAAGCTTTGTGCTCAGTTCTCAACTTACATTCCTCTAGTCTGAGAGAGCTGGACCTGAGTTACAACAATGTGCAGGATTCAGGAGTGAATAAGCTTTTTGTTGGAGTAGAGAGTCCGCATTCTAAACTGGAAACTCTCAGGTCAGATCAAAGGATATTCTATGTTTTGTTAAGTAGCAAAAGTCACTGTTAAAAATCTCTGCTTATTAAGTGAATGTGATCATTTTCTGTTGTTGTAGCCTGTATTTTTTGCATTCATATTTTTGTAAGTCATAGTCTGCTTTCATATTTCCAAAGTAATGCAAGGCAATAAGAATTCCAGTCTTCAAACATGAAGTATTGCTAAGTCCTCACTCTAACATGAATATACTGTAACATTTTTTTGTTTTCTTGTTGGCTTTTTTTCTCAGACTGAATGTCTGTAACCTCTCGGAGAGAAGCTGTAAGACTCTTTCCTCAGTTCTGAACTCACATTCCTCTAGTCTGAGAGAGCTTGACCTGAGTGACAACAATCTGCAGGATTCCGGCGTGAAGAAGCTTTCTGTTGGAATCAACACATCACATTGTATACTAGAAATTCTTAGGTCAGATCAAAGGAAATTCTCTGGGGTTTTTTTTGTTTTGTTTTGGGTTTTTTGGTCAAGTGACAGGAATAACCACTACAAATGCAGCTCATTAAGTGAACTTCATCTGCATATTGTTGTACAATTATGTTTGAGCATTTTACAGTCAGCTCCCAACTTTGAATCATTTAACATCAGGCAATGAGTATTCTGGCCTGTTATCAAACAAAATTAAACATTACCAAATGCACTAACCTTCTCGATTAGTTAACAGACTCAGGTGCAGAACAGGAATTCTTGTAGAGAAGGCAGTTTTTTTTTCTCACAAACAACACCAAGTGATCTCCAAAAGTTGATTCTGTTCATCTGGACATAACAGTATATTTGCATAATGACTGAAACCAGCCCACTGAATGAGCTGGAGGGGGGGGTCCCGGGCTCCCGGGCTCCAGGTTCCGTGAGGGAAAGGAAGGGGATCAAACGTGCTCCAAAAGGTCTCCAAATCACCCTCCTCACTCAATAGCTGGGTCACACAAATCCACACACTTGTTCACTTGTTCACTCAGGATTATTGACAGGCATGGAAGGGTCCGGGAAAGATCTGGACACAAAAACTTCAGTTAGAGACGAACTGATGGAAATAACTCACAGATTCAGATTTTCTGACTACCGAGTGACTGACACCAATAAAATACAGCGTCGAGAAGCACAGTGCTGCCGTCTTAAGTCGGGCTCGGGATTACGAGGATAGTCAGCAGGTGTGGAGATGCCAGGGGTGGGAGCCCGTAATGAGCACTGCCCCAGCAGGAGAGAGCAAAACAAAAAAAGAGCGAGAGAGAGAGAGCAAAACAACAAAAATACATGTTGCCTAATACGGGATTAGCTGGTGAGGCACAGGGACCAGGACAGTAACTCCTTGCTGCACCACGAATGTCTATTAATATAACTGGTTTTTTCCCCTTTGTTTTTGTTTTCAGACTGAGTGGCTGTAACCTCTCAGAAAGTAGCTGTGAAGCTCTTTCCTCGGTTCTCAACTCCCAATCATCTAGTCTGAGAGAGTTTCACCTAAACAACAATGACCTGCAGGATTCAGGCATGAAGAAACTGTCTGTTGGTTTGGAGAGTCCAAATTGTAAACTGGAAATTCTCAGGTCAGGATATGACTTGCCCATTGATAAAAACTTCAAATCTCACTTTTATGTATAAACAGCTAAATTGTATATCCTAGGAAATCATCTTTTAACAAACCTTGAACGTCCTACAAATACCACTTTTAGAAATATCATTGCTATTCTCATATGTCCTCAAACCATATATGTCGTGTGTCATGCCACAATACTACAAATACATGCACATGCAATACATGTACTCCCCTTATTGGAACTCCATGTGCAATGTTTTTTTTTTTGTTTTTTTTTTTATCAGTGTCTTTAGATTTAACCATTTCAAGAATGGTTAGTCAAAGATAAGTACCTATTGATATTACTGCAGCACATTCAGTAAAGTGTCTATGAGACCACACAACTACAAACAAACACCTGAAGTATTAAGGGCTGTGTGCTGGAGGGCATGGCTGGACATAATCAACTGACAAGATAGGGGACGTACAACTGAGCATTGTAAACATGGAACAAGTGACTGTCAAAGTAAAACAGGAAATATGTAAAGCACAGAAACAGAGACTAAGAACAGGCAACAGTGGAAGCCACAGATACATGACAAGGAACAAGGGAATAAACATAAAGATTATATGTGGATCATAGAACAGTGAATGGGAATGACAACGGAAACCTAAAGAGTAGATAAGAAAATGAAGACAAACTAAAAACATAAACAGAGGGACGAGAGCAGGCAGGAGAGCAAGGGACAAAGACACATGACTAGGGGAACAGGCAGATAAACATGAAGACAGGACTGACCTAATAGGGGAAAACACACAGAGGCAAGACCAGGACATTCAGAGGAGAGGGACACGACCAGGCTTGAACGGGACCTAATACCAGACAACCTAAACCCGAAATACAGATAATTAAACAAGGCAAACGAGGAGCAAGTCACACAGAAAGCAATGAATAACCGGCCTAAAAAAACATAAACACAAAATACTGAGGTATACCCTTACATGAAGCTTCTACCTATGGCTTCTACCTAACTTATAACCATATTCAGAGCAAAATCTCTCTCGTTTTTTTCTTTTCTTTTTTTTTTTTTTTTTCTTTTTTTTTTACATATGTTGATATAGAGTGAGTCACAAATACAGCAATACAAATTTTAATTGTGCAGAGAAGCATCTTGATAATTATTCAATTCAATTCGATTTTATTTATATATTTCCCTCATACAAGTGCTGCTCATGTGAGATCATATGACTGTTAGGGCTCTTTCTCTATTGTCTTACCTTCCAAAATTAATGTTTGGTGTGATCTTCTGCTAATTGCTGCTTTTTTTGTCTGCAGACTGTCAGGCTGTCTGATCACAGATGAAGGCTGTAGTTATCTGGCCTCTGCCCTGAGTGCCAACCCCTCCCACCTGAGAGTGCTGGACCTGAGTTACAATCATCCAGGCGACTCCGGAATGAAGGTGCTGTTGGCTGGACTGAAGGATCCACACTGGAGACTGGACACTCTCAGGTATGTAGAGAATGTCTGTTAGAGGAGGAAGAGCTGGAAACATTTCCTGTGTCCTCCCACCTCACTTCACGTTTGTTTCATGCAGAAATGGCATGAGTAGTTGCAGATGCAAGAACATTTTTCCTTTGCTTGAAATTGAAACACTAGTCTAGCTGAACAATAAAAATGTTTCCCCTACTTAGATTATAATTGAAAAAATACTTTTTTTCTGACACTTTATAGTAAATATTTAAAATAAATACAGATACAATTGCAAATACAGAATTGCAGCTCCCTGGCCCCCAGCAGTTGTCAACCCCTTCTGCTTTGATCGTGGCTGAAAAGTTGGGCGTTCGCCTTGTAATCGGAAGGTTGCCGGTTCGAGCCCCAGGTTGGACAGTCTCGGTCGTTGTGTCCTTGGGCAAGACACTTCACCTGTTGCTTACTGGTGGTGGTCAGAGGGCCCGGTGGCGCCAGTGTCCAGCAGCCTCGCCTTTGTCAGTGTGCCCCAGGGTGGCTGTGGCTACAATGTAGCTTGCCATCACCAGTGTGTAAATGTGTGGATGACTGGATGTGTAAAGCGCTTTGGGGTCCTTAGGGCCATTTACCATTTAAACATCCTCTTCATTGCGGATTGTCAAAAAAAGATGGCACTTTCTTAACAAAAACTTTGACATCAATAGTTACATATACAAGTACCTAAGTGCTTGCTCAAAGGTGGTCATTTGATTGGTGGGAAGCAAAATTCACACTTACAGTCAATCCCTGTTTCTTGTTCATCAAAGAACATGATCCTCACAGGGCTGTCTGCTTTAATATCGGTATTTTTTTGGTACCAGAACATGACAGGAAGTCTTCCACAATACTGTACCCTGCTCCTGGATCAGGCTAAGATTGAATAGGTCCTGCAGAATGGACTGATTCTTATATAGCGCTTTTCTACTCTCATGGAGTACTCAAAGCACTCTATACAACATGCCTCATTCACCCAATCTCACAAGCACTTTATCTACACTTAGTGCTTTCTAACAACATTCATACGCATTCATACTCTGATGGATGCATCGGAAAGCAAGTTGGGGTTAGTATCTTGCCCAAGGATACTTGACATGCAGACTGGAGGAGCCAGGGATCGAACCACCGACCTTCCGATCAGTAGGTGACCTGCTCTACCTCCTGAGCTACAGCCACCCGCAGAATCCCACAGAGGTGCTCTGCACTGGTCTTCAGGACTCTGGGGTTGACACCATCTGGACCGGTAGCCTGACTTCAGAGACATAAGTCAGCAATAACCATTTAGAATAGAATAGAATAGAATAGCTTTTTATTGTCACTGTTACAAGAACAGTGAAAGGCAGTTTGGCATCTCTCCATGTGAAGTTGAGGAGAGCGCCGGGCCGCTGCGACTGCTCGCGCTGCCATCTTTTAGTGCAAGCATCACTTTCTTGTTGGTCATTACTCAAATAAGTATTATTTGAGTTTTACACATATTGCACAGAACACGGTTATTAAAAATAGAGCAGTACATTACTTATTTACTCCTAGGAGAAATTAATTAATTTCACTCTTTATAACATTTCTTTCATGTTACTTTGTAAAATTATCTGAAACTCACCATCTCATAATCACCATTTAACAATATAAAAATGAGGCTACAGCCCGACCCTGTGTTGGTGTGTGGTATGATGGTATGAAAACCACAATTAGAAAATGAGACGTGATAAATGAAGTGGAGGTTGCTGACTGTAGGGTTTCCAGAGCTTAAAAACCTTGTAGTAACATTGCCTTAAATTCACCTGTATCTCCTAACTCCACACACAGTTTCAAACATGCACTGTGAAACATAGAGCTGAGCTGGTTGAATTGGTGCAATATAAATAAAGTTGATTTGAATTGGGTAACTCAAGAAAACTATCAACAGTAGTGATAAGTGACTCGGGTCATGGAAATTATCATTTTAATTGCCTTTGTCACCTGGGATAGGCTCCAGCAGCCCACATCTGGTCATGAAATGGATAAGTGATGGACAGAACTTTTGGAAATAAAAGGCCTAAAAGGGAGGGACACAATACATAGGATCATCTCTGAAGAAGGAAATAATAAGGAATCAGATTCATTTGATTCATAAGATCTATGTCCTGTTTTTTCTTTGAAATTCCAAAAGCTACAATTAAACAACACATTATTGCTCAGGACAGAACAGGTGCTTGCACAAGAATAGCAGTATTGTTAGCTAAGTGAGGAATGGGCATAGATATAGGATTTAAATTTTTACATTTTTTAAATAAATGATCTGCATAAAACAATTGAAGTATGTTGCAGATTTTTGTTGTCCATTATCTACTGTAGATACACAGTACAGGTAGCGTAACCACACTAAAACCAAGAGGAGAAAAAAAGTTGGTAGCAAAGGTAGGAGGCATCCTTTCCAGCTAAACAGAAGCAGAATATATGTAGGCCACAGTGTAAATCAGTCATATTCCATTCAATACAATGGTGTAGTGACAGATCCAGGATCAGTCCAAATCATCAGTAGTTTGATCCACGAATGGATTGAAGTAAACTTGTGAAAATGTTGCACTGCTCCTTTATCAGTGTGTAACAGTGTGTGTATGAGAGCCATGTAATGTCCATGTGTGCATGCTGACTGTGCTGCTCTGACCCCCCTCCTCCTTTCAGGGTGGAGCCTGCTGGAGTCCAATGGTTGAGACCAGGTCTGAGGAAGTGTAAGTGTGTTTTTAATGTGATTCATGAATACAAAGCAGCACACATTCAACCATCTTCAAACTATCACATCATCAAAGTGTCAATCAATGAACAGATGATGGATCAATAACTGGAGCTGGATTGTGTTTGTTCTCTCCATCAGATTCCTGTCAACTCACAATCGACACAAACACAGTTCACACAAACCTCAAACTGTCTGACAACAACAGGAAGGTGACAGATGTGAAGGAGGTTCAGTCATATTCTGATCATCCAGACAGATTTGATTATTTTTATCAGCTGCTGTGTAGAAATCGTCTGACTGGTCGCTGTTACTGGGAGGTTGAATGGAGAGGAAAAGTTTATATATCTGTGAGCTACAGAAGAATCAGAAGGAAAGGAGACTGTAATGACTGCTGGTTTGGAGGAAATGATCAGTCCTGGAGTCTGTACTGCTCTGATGATGGTCCTTGTCGTGTCTGGCACAGTAACAAAGTAACATCTATCTCGTTCTCCTCCTCCTCTGTCTCTAACAGAGTAGCAGTGTATGTGGACTGTCCTGCTGGCACTCTGTCCTTCTACAGAGTCTCCTCTGACACTCTGATCCACCTCCACACCTTCAACACCACATTCACTGAAACTCTTTATCCTGGGTTTAGAGTCTGGCCTCCTGGTTCCTCAGTGTCCCTGTGCTGAGTTAAATGCAAAGAGTGTCCTCCTGTTAGAGAAACACCCTGCCTGTTGAACAGATAGTTAAGTCTGTACATGTCTGTCTCTTTCACTCAGAAACATGTTTTCAAATTCATGGATTCAATCAGTTGATGTTTTAAACTGTTCTAAATGATGCCATGTAAACTTCTTCCTTTTCAGTCGTTTAAAGATGGAAGCTCTCATTATTCCAGGATCCACATGTTTCTTTTCTGTCTTTTTCCACTCAAAGCTTCACAGTGAATATCAGTATGTTGTGTTTGTCTGAAGCTTAGTTCACAACCAGCTCCTCTGTATTTTCAACAAGTCTGAGCTCATTAAACCCAAATCCATTGAATCCAAATGTTTGTTTCTCTTTCTTAATGTTAATATTGAGCTCTTTTGATTTCAGAGGTCTTCATATTTATAAGTACAGAAGAGATATAGATCAGACTTTGTAAATTGTCCTTTTTAATTGATGTATCTTACCATACCATACCATAACATATCAGCTTTATTTATAAAGCACTTTAAAATAAAGCTAGGGTTCACAAAGTGCTGTACATATACAAATAGCATAATCAAAGTAAAATAAAATAAGATCAAATAAAATAAATAGCAAAATACATACAAAAATTAAAAAATAAATGGGATGTTAGTCTCAATGTTGTCGGCGCATTTTCAGGAGGACGCTGTGAATAAAGTTAGACAATTACACAGTTAATTCACGTTTATTAATATAATTACAAAATACCACAGTTTTTGTCTTTGTCGTATTATTTTATTTTGTTGCATTTTTCCGTGACACCTTAAAGGCCAGTCTGTCTCTGACATTAAACCGGTCTGACATTAAAATTGTTGGGAACACTGCTGTACAGCATGAGGTTTAGTAAAACCGCACTATTACATCTTCTCAAGGGCAGGAGGGGATAACACGACAACTCAAGAAACGTGGTACAGGTGTTATAAACAGAAAGTTTAATGGCAACAAAGCAAATGACCCAAATTTATTCAACAAAAGTGGGGGAGAAAGGGACAGTTAGGTTAGATTGTGCCAAAAAAAATCCCACCAAAAGGCAAAACCAAAACTTAGCAGAGCTCCTACCCTAGAAAAACAAAAAAACATGGGAAAACGCTAATCCTCAACTCAAAACCTTCAACGCACATATTAAACAAACATGTAAGACTGCTTTCTTCCATTTGTGCAACATCTCTAAAATTAGAAATATCCTGTCTCAGAGTGATGCTGAAAAACTAGTTCATGCATTTATTACTTCCAGGCTGGACTACTGTAATTCACTATTATCAGGAAGTCCTAAAAACTCGCTGAGAAGCCTTCAGCTAATCCAAAATGCTGCAGCAAGAGTACTGACAGGGACTAGAAAGAGAGAGCAGATTTCTCCTGTTTTGGCTTCCCTTCATTGGCTTCCTGTTAAATCCACAATTGAATTCAAAATCCTGCTCCTCACATACAAAGTCTTAAATAATCAGGCCCCATCTTATCTTAATGACCTTGTAGTACCATATCACCCTATTAGAGCACTTCGCTCTCACACTGCAGGCCTACTTCTTGTTCCTAGAGTATTTAAAAGTAGAATGAGAGGAAGAGCCTTCAGTTTTCAGGCCCCTCTTCTGTGGAACCAGCTTCCAGTTTGGATTCGGGAGACAGACACTATCTCTACCTGGCTGGACCAGGTGACCCTGAATCCTCCCTTAGTTATGCTGCAATAGACGTAGGCTGCCGGGGATTCCCATGATGCTTTGAGTTTTTCCTTTCCAGTCACCTTTCTCATTCACTATGTGTTAATAGACCTCTCTGCATCGAATCATATCTGTTATTAACCTCTGTCTCTCTTCCACAGCATGTCTTTATCCTGTTTTCCTTCTCTCACCCCAACCGGTCGCACCAGATGGCCCTGCCCCTCCCTGAGCCTGGTTCTGACGGAGGTTTCTTCCTGTTAAAAGGGAGTTTTTCCTTCCCACTGTCGCCAAAGTGCTTGCTCATAGGGGGTCATATGATTGTTGGGTTTTTTTCTTTATCTATTATTGTGCGATCTACTGTACAATATAAAGCGCCTTGAGGCAACTTTTGTTGTGATTTGGCGCTATATAAATAAAATTGAATTGAATTGAATTGAACCTACTTACGTGGTGTTTCTAACAGAAAGGTAGTGATGGCTCGCTTGAAGCTGACGCTCCGGTGCGTGTGTCAAAGAAATCAACACACTGCTTCAGAAGCACTGTGTCGAAGCTTGATTCCAGTGAGGAATAGAGGAGGTTCTGTTGTGTGGGAGTTTTCTGAGTTCATTTTCGTCAACCGGGTGGGTTTTCCAGCTTTGTGTTCTGGCTGTTTGCTTTTGTTTTGTGCGTGTTTATTTTATCTGAAAATGGGAAAAACGTCAAAAATCTGCTTTTCATAAAAAATATCATTAAATAACTTTAGAAAAACTTCCATTTGACTATTTACATTTAATTTTATAAAAATATACATTTCATTTTTTGAATAATCTTAAAACATTAGTCTGCCAAATGTGCAGCAATTTAATTTATTTATTCTCTTTAGCTGATAGTTTGTGGGGCCCAGGTTAACTGTATAACTGCATCTGATTTTCCTTAATGCAGGAGAAATTATCTCCATGAAAAGGAACATTTTCGGCCATCGCACAGTGGAACAAATTGTCTTCTTAAATAAAAATGAAAAAGGGTTACCTTAAATGCATCATGTTTTTAATTTGCAAGTTCATAAGCATTTTCCCTTTCCATTTCACAATCTACCAACAGGACAAAAATATGTATAGGAAAATTTCCCTAATATAATATTATTTATTAATATAACCATCTTGTCCACAAGATGTCACCAGAACGGCAGAGTCAAAAAAACAAAACAAAGGTGGAGTAGTGTGTTTCATGGTAAACAGAAAGTGGTGTGATGCCAGGAGTATTTCTACTCTTTCCAGCGGCTGCTCGCCACATCTGGAATTCCTGAGGATTAAGTGCCGCCCTTTCTATCTTCCCCATCATCGGGGTCATCGCCTTGGCGCAGCCTTCATTGTAGCAGGAGACTTTAATAAAGCGAACTTGCCTTTAACTTGCCAAACGCTGGTACCGGGAGCGCGTGGAGTCTCGCTTCCACCAGGGTATGTGGCACTGACTACGCACCATTACGGACTACAAAGCCAGGGACACTGCGCCGATCAACGTCGATTTTGCATTCACCAATGAGCTGAATCAGTTCTACGCCCGTTTCGAGCTTAGCCAGGCGGCTAATGCTATCTACCGCCTGACTACCGAGGACAGTGACGTCATCAGCGAGAGACGGATGACCAGCTTGACGTCCGAGCGGCACTGAGGAGAGTGAACACAAGGAAAGAGGCGGGGCCAGACGGCATCACTGGCCGTCTGCTGTGCTGACCAGCTAGCAGGTGTCTTCACTTCCATCTTCAACGAGTCCCTGGCGAAAGCTGTGGTCCCCACATGCTTCAAAAGATCCACCATCATCCCTGTGCCCAAGAACAGCAAACCCTCATCCCTGAACGATTACCGGCCAGTTGCACTGACCTCGGTAGTAATGAAGTTTGAGAGGCTGCTGAAGAACATCATCTCTTCTTCCATCCCAGACACCACAGATCTGCTCCAGTTCGCCTACCGACCCAACAGATCCACTGAGGATGCCATCGTCCACGTCTTGCACACCACCCTCAGCCACGTGGACAAGAAACAGGGTAACTATGTGAGGATGCTGTTTGTTGATTACAGTTCAGTGTTTAACACAATAGTGCCCAGCAGACTAGGACTCAACAGCGTCTGTGTACATGAGTGTTGGACTTCCTCACTGGCAGAACTCAGGTGGTGAGGGTGGGTAGATGCCTCTCTAACAGCATCACCATCAACACAGGAGCACCACAGGGATGTGTCCTCTCGCCACTGCTCTACTCCCTCTACACTTCAGACTGTGTGGCCACCCACGGCTCCAACATCATTGTGAAGTTTGCTGACAACACAGTGGTGTTGGGCACCATCTCCAACAGCGATGAGGCAGCCTACATGGATGAAGTGAAGAATCTGGCATCATGGTGCCACGACAACCATCTCCAGCTGAACGTCGGCAAGACCAAGAAGCCGGTGGTGAAATTCAGAAGGAGTCAGCACAGAGCTCCAGTGGAGAGGGTGCAGTCCTTCAAGTATCTCGGTGTCCACATCTCCTCAGACCTGACATGGTCTGCCCACATTCAGATCCAGTCCAAAAAGGTTAGGCAGCGCCTGTACCACCTACGACAACTGAGGAAGTTCAGGGTCTCTCCAAAGATCCTCAGGACTTTCTATACAGGCGCTGTGGAGAGCATTCTCACACAGAACATCACATCCTGGTTTGGAAACAGCTGTGTTAAGGACCAAAAAGCTCTCCAGAGAGTGATCCGTACAGCAGAACGCTGCTGCAGGATCTCTCTCCGCCCGCTTCAGCACACCTACACCAGGAGATGCCGGACTAGAGCAGCGCAGATACTGAAGGACCCGTCCCATCCTGGCAACAAACTGTTCCAACTTTTGCAATCCGGTAGAAGGTTCTGCATCATCTGGGCAAGGACAGAGAGACTCAAGAGGAACTTCTATCCCCAAGCCATCCAGGCCCTAAACCAACATGCTACTATACTGCAGATTCACCTAATGTATGTTTTTTTTAAATTTATTATTTGCAGAAGTCGAGGAGCGTGTCAGGTTACATTTCACTGTGTGTTATACTTGTATAACTATTAGGGCTGCACGATTTTGCATAAAATGAGAATCACAATTTTTTTGCTTAGAATTGAGATCACGATTCTCTCACGATTTTCTTTTCCAATGTAAATATTTATTGCACTTATTAACTGCACATCAACTTCGTAACAGTTGAGACTGAACATAAAAACAATAAATAAACATAAAAACAACAAATGCCTCACATTTTGTGGTTGCCGCAAAATGTTGTACTGCTTGAAATTCCGTCTCCACCGCTGCTCGACACTGCGTGTATAGAGCAGGTAGTGCAACAAAAAATAGTTGCGGGACGGCACTGTGTAGCGTTTGTCTAGGGTGTTGATCATTTTCCTAAATCCCTCATTTTGCACAGTGTTGATGGGAGCCATATCTTTGGTCAGGTGATAAGTAATAGCCTCCGTAATTTCTTTGTGCCTGCGGGAGTTCGACGTGTATAGGGAAGCGCTGTATAATGTTCCCGTTATTGATGTTTGGGTGGTTGACCGGGACGGATTTTCTCCTGTCACTTTCTCGTCATCCCTGACGTGTTTTCCGTTGTTTTTTCCCTGCCAATTTGAACATCACACGGCACAGCTTCTGTATCACGTGGTATAAGCCTCCACCCTTGTCATTTGTTGAGCAGGAAGAATGAGAGCTTGTTTTCATGCAGATTACGTCCCGGATCAAAATGCGGTACAATCGTCGTCGTCTTTTCTTTCTGTTTTTTTTTTAAATCGTTGTCATTTGGAAATGAGATTGCACATAAGTGTCATGGTTCTGGGTCGGTGACCCAGTGTTTTTGATTTTGTACTCTTATTTTTGATATTATGAATTATGACAGTTTGTTTTGGTTTCCCAAGTGTTCATTCTGTGCTCCCTCTGTTTTCCGTCGTCCCTGCCTGTGTATCCCCTCTAGTGTGGTCAGGTCCCTGTGTGAAGCCCGCGTCTCGGAGTCTGTGTCCTTGCGTGTGTGTGTGTGTGTGTGTGTGTTTGTGTGTGTTTCCTGTTTTATTTTGAAGGTCCGTGTCTTATGTGAAGGTGTCCTGCTTTGCTTCCCTGTCTCGTCAGTCCTGATTTCTCCCAGCTGTGCCCTCCTTCTGTGTCTCATTCCTCTCGTTACTTCCCAGTGTATTTAAACCCTGTGTTTCTCTGAGTCTGTGTCGCGTCGTCCCTCAAGCTGTGTGTTTCCTTGTGTGCCTCCCCGTCAAATGTAAGTTTATATTTCCCAGTTTAGTTTTGTATGCTTTCCCCCTGCCAGCAATAAAGCTGAGTTTTGAGTTCATCCTTCGAGTCTGAGTGTCTGCACCTTGGGTCCTACTCCTGCCTGCCACACAGCGTTTCATGACAATAAGTATGAATTGAGATCGCGATTTTCTAATGATTAATTGTGCAGCCCTAATAACTATGCATGTGAACCTTGAACCTTCAACCAGAGAGGACTGTGTTGAAAAGCTTCAAGTAATGAACCGTTTTTCAATACAAGCTTTATTTGGCCATCACTACAGAAAGTACTCTACATGAGTAAGTGTATGGGGTCTCCAAACTTACCTAGTCTTTTTTACTCCCACCACAACCTTGAAACAAAGGAAATACACAAGAGGAGCTTTACAGATGTGCCACACAATTCTAAGGAAGGAAGAGAGCCGTGCCCAGCCACAGGTGAGTCTCCTTATCAAGGTGTGCTCTCCTGGTTTGCCCAATCAAAGCCTCCTTTCTCTAATTAGCTGGAGATCCCCAAATCGACACCAGCCTGCAGTCTGTGTACCTAGGGGAATTGCAAACAAAAGGAGACAGAAAAAAAACATACACGTAACAGCACTCATATAAATATGATGTGTCAATTGATTTAGTTTTGTACCTACCACAGTGGCCCAATTCCTCACCCCAGTGAAGAGGTGATCGTTTTCTCCTCCTTTTTAATAAATTGTGCCATTTGGTCTTTGTTCCCCACAACTTATCACCAAAAGATTCATTAAAAAAAAAACAAAATTAGCTGTATCTAAGCAGCAATAAATGAAAAACCGCAGGACCCACTATGCAAGCTATTTTACAGTTATTTCAATAATAGAAAAAACATTTCTATGCAGATGGCCATAGCTTAACAACACAACCGCTATAACAATTTAACTTTTGTTAAAGTTGTTTTATATATTTACATTTGAAAGTGTTTTCCTCTCCCACTTCGACCACCATTACTATCAGAAGAAAAATCTCCTGTATAGCCCGCAATGAATCCTGGAATATGGTAGGACACGAAGGATACATCGAACCCATCCTTAAATTTCTGGGACAATTAGGACGCATTTGTCACCACATTTGGAGTAATCTTTGAATTCAGACAGCCTTCATCGCGTCGCTGTGACGTCATTGCCTCCAAATCAGCATCCAAGAAGCATCCTTCCCCTGAATTCGGACACAGCTACAATGTGTGGTTGCCTGTTTTCGTCATCAGTCCATCCGTGTAACTTGGTGTTTCTTTGTGTCTCTCTGCCCTGCTCGCCTAAGGAGCTTGGAAAGAAAAGCGTCTGGACTTTTTTAAGTTGCTTGAAGACGTTTCACCTCTCATCCGAGAAGCTTCTTCAGTTCTAAGGTCAAATGGCCGAGAGTCCCAGATTTAAAACCCAGTGGGAGTTTCCCCCCAAAGAAGGACAAAGGACCCCCTGATGATCCTCTACCTAACCACACGAGCCAAGGTGTGAAAGTGGGTGTGGGTCCCAATCAGCCAGGGTTTCGGGTGAGCTCATTGTGAAACCTGGCCCCAGCCTATCATGTGATTTCCTGAGGTCAGATGGCCCAGGGTGTGAGTGGGCGTTAAGGCGTCTGGGAAGGGAACTCAAAACTGGATTATAGATGGCAGACAGTTGGTGTTGTAAACCACCGCCTCTGTTCAAAGATGGTTGCTCACAGTGGACGTAAATGGCTTCTTTCACTCCTCTTTCTATGTTAACATAGAAGAGCCACCTCCACGGGACAAGACTCAGCAGTTCATCTGCATCTAAAGGACAAAGGTCACTCTTTCGAGGATGCCAACGTTCACATTTTGGACAGAGAGGACAGATGGTTTGAAAGAGGAGTGAAAGAAGCCATTTACATCCTCTGTGAGCGACCATCTTTGTTTGCTTGTGTTTAAATGGGAACACTGAAACTGAGGACTCATCAACAAACACTATCAAAAAGATGAATTTGATGGTTTCAGGTTCTTGCTGGTTGGTCTCCAAGCAGCTGACTGACTGTTAACATTTACAAGATTTATTTAGTAATTTATTTATTTAATACAAAAATAAAAGATACAGTTCGTAAACATTAGTGTAAAATATTATTTTTTAGTTAAAATGTAGAAATGCAACTTAACTACACTTTAAAGTATTTCAATAAAAGGGCATCTTACATCTCAGCTTTGAAATCAAACATCTGTTTATAATAAACAGGTTGAGAAAATACAGCACAAATAATAATAATAAATTCATAAGTCTACTTCATTCAAAACATTTCTTTAACTTTTAACTTGAATTCCTCTGAGGTTAACTGTAAAGTTCCAGCTTCTATAACATTTATTTGCCTTCAATAACAAAGTCATTAAACGAATAAAACTAAAAACTAATTTCAGCTAACTGAAATAAAATAAAATAAAATATAGAGGAAGTATCCTTAGCTTCATTGTTTGTTAGTTTCTTTAAAACTATCAAAACTTGCCTCGGGAGACTTCTGTGGACATGTTTTTTTCAGACTTTTAATTTCTACTTGACTGTGAGTCAGCTGCTTTAAAACCAGCTTTGTCTGGTTTTGTTTTCTTACTCTTATTCTTAATGCAGTCATAATGAGTAAAGACTAAAGCCAGCTTTAATGTTCAAAGACAAAGAGACACACATCCTGCAAGCTGAAGTGTACAGTTCACACATCACTCAGGTTTTACCAACCGTTAGTTCCTGTTGGGCGTTGCCCAGACAACTGCTGCATACACACACAAACACTCACGTGCACACTGCTGTTATCTGCAGAGGAAAGTTAGTCTCCTGTAGCTGCAGCTCATAAATCCTTGTTATACAGTTTCTTCTGTGTAAAAATACTGAAATTAGTATTATTTTTTTAATGCACTTTTTATTAATTTTTCAGATGTGCAACTCTGATTGATTCCAGGTAACAGCTCAGCTTTTTCTCCTTACCAAGTGCATCAAGTTTGGACTTGCTGGTATGAACACGTTCACTCAGCAGCACACGCCTCTGTAGAAATGTGATGACAGGAATAATCTGTTTATCATTGTTATCTAATGTGATTAAAACACAGAACAGAGTCGTGAAGATCAGGACATCACTGCACTGAATAAATGATTAAGAGATTTCAAATAGGACTCCACAGTCATTGACTGCATCAATCAAACTGCAGGAAAGTTGGAGAACCAGAAAAGATTTGAAGAATCCTCAGAAATATTGTTTGGAAAATTACTTATTTGATGTGTTTTACACTGGGCAGTCTCATGCTTTACTTTTACTCACTCTGTGCTGTTTTATGTGACATGTCTGAGCTTGTGTGGTGTTTTCAGTTCCCAATAAACCCTGGATTAAATGGGTGGAGAAAAAATTAAGAAAAGCCAAGGACCTTTTGAAGCCACACAGCACGAGTTAAGACAAGAACACATAGAGAAAGTCTGGGGTGTGGAGACAAGATTCTTTATTCTCTGACAAATTTCAACAAACTGTAAGTTTCCCTTCTTTTTTCTTTTATGTTATTATAAATTATTGACTGGACCCAAACACTTTGATGAAAATCATCATCAAATGATGATTTGATTCATTTCCTCACACAACAAACTGTGTGTGTTTTTATTTCCGGTCTCTCCATTAAAGTCAGTGTGTAATGTTTTCCTGGCTAACATCAGCTGTGTGCAGTTTAGTTCCAGCACAAACAGCACAAATCTTCCGCTCCATAGTTCACGGTAACGGACTCGCAGCTGGAGCAATGAGGCCGAGTGTGTCCGCCATTCTTAGTTACGTTTGTATTTGTGTACTTCTAGTTTGTTTGTGAGTTCAACTCAGGTGCAGTGTTTTTAGCACTTTTACCTGCTTTAGTGTCACTGTGTTTAATATTTACACACGAGACACCTGTCAGAGCTCTAATGCTAACCTAGTCAGACAGCATGCTAATGCCAAGCTAACGCTAAGAGCTCTTAAAGACACATGTAAAACCAAAATTGTTATTTTCAAAAACTCATGTATTTTTTTTTAGAAGTTTAGCTAAAAATGAGAAAATATAAGAGAAAATGTAAGTCCTGTTAATACAGAGGTTCCCAAAGTGTGGGGTGCGCCCACTAGGGGGGAGCACAGAGCTAACGCCTGGCCGATGCCATATGACAAAAAAAGAAAACATTTGGACACTGCTAGGATAGTGGAGAGGCTTTTGACAGGGCTCCCACACAAATGCAAAGCAGAGGTTGAAGCATTGGTTAATATGTTTCCAAACCAACTTCCCTCCAAGCCAAAGACTAGGAAATATGATGAAGCATATCTTGCCTTTGGCTTCACCTGCACAAATGCCAAGGTAAGTCTCCCTGACAGAATTTGTTTCCCCTGCATTGGGAGCACACGCTGGGCTGTCCAAACAAACACATTCATGATTTTAATACAAAAAGGGCATCATTCAGAAATTTGTACACAGTTCATTAAATACTGAACTAATGTGTTTATTAATTCACACTGGAAAGCTTTGAGAAATTCATAAAGAACAGGTCAGTAACACGCGTGTGCTGTTTAAACTAAAATATCATAAATGTAGAGGTACTGACAGCTTTTATTTCACTCTGCTGTTTAGCTGTAAAGGACAAGAAAACTTAAACAAAAGGCTCTCTGTTTCCTCTTGGATTAAACTGTTTATGTTGTTTGTTTGTTTGTTTTTTAAAATGATCTGTTAAAGTTCTACATCAGGAAATAAATTTAAGTGACAATGCAGATAAAATTAAATCTTAAATGACTCAAACACTGGTTGTTATTTTCTAACTTCTACAAAAAAAAGCCACTTGACACTTTTCTGAAAATCTCGTTCAAAATAAGCTGACAGTGACACATGAAAGTGTTACTGGAAAGAGCTTCTGTTGTGTGTTTCTCAGTGTGTATTGTTAGCACAGAGTTAGCTGATGGTCAGATGGGTAAAAAAATCAAGAGACTGTAAATTATTGTTTATTATACACGTGACATGTAAACAGTTGGCTATCCTCATACAGGAAGTGATGCTTTCACATTGAGCCATCTCCTTTTTTTTGGTTTGTTTTGGGGGGGGTGTCTTTTGATTTTGTATTTATCTAAATTTTGTTCCTTCCGTTTAAACCTTCTTTCTTTTATTCTCTTAAAATACATGACTGAGAAATTTGTTAGCAGTATAGAGAGACAGGGGTCCAGAGAAGTAACTGTGAGGATGAGGTATAATCCAAAACAGCAGCCGCTGGTTTAAATAGCAAACTGTTGAAATGCAAAACTAGGGAAGGCACATCATTAACCAGAAATCTACTCATGGTAACAAGCTTCCTTTTTTTCTGAATCAGTCAATCAAATAAGTCAACAAATACAATGCAGACAAAGAAATGAGTTTAAAAGGAGAGAATTTTTTGGAAAAAAGAAAACATACATGTATAAAGAGAAATGTTGTCACTGTGCAGACTGATGTCATTAAGAGCTCAGAGTCCAGAAACAACAGCAGCAGAAGGCGATTGATGAACATTAAACATCAGCCTGTATCTGCAGCAACAGTGTTGGTATCCAGCAGTGACCTTTGACCTTCAATGGCATCAAATGATTTAATTTGCTTTCCTCCAGTCTGATATTTGTTAATGTGTTCAGATAATTGTTTGAGTCAATGTATACAATAAAAGTTTTAACAACGTGTTAAATATCTGATGGTGTTATCAATATCAGCTAACCCTAACCCCATCCCTCCAGAGTTTGAGAGAGAGGAGATGAAGAGAGCAGCATATTAAGACAGTGGAGAAGAGGTGAGCATGCGACACAGCAGACACAGGCAAGCTAGTTTAAAGGAGCCTTAATGGCTCAATATAAGCTCTGAGATCAAAACCTGAACTCACACTGTCAACATGACCGAAGCTTCCAGTCACAGTGAATCTGTGTGTCAGGGACACTGCTGTCTGACTGCATACAGCTGACAGTGAGATGAAGCAGGAAAGAAGCAGCTGATATTTGGACAGCACACATGATGGAAAGGAGGATTTCAGTTGATGTGCACATGAATGATTTGTGTTTCCTCTGCAGGTGAAGGTAGAAAGTGTGTGTGAGCTGATGTGGATGTGAATTAAGCATCATGGATCAGTGTGAGGACAGAGAGGAGGGAGTCCCTCCCTCTAAAAGCACTCTGTGTGGGGAACATGAGATCCAGAACAAAGCTCAGAGGTGAGATGACCATCTCTAACTGTCCATGACTCTTCTCCATGTCACAGCTCAGCACTCACATCACTGCTCCATCATTATTCACAGGAACCAGCCTGGACCTCCACCCAGCTGTGTGTCTTTAAAGAGTGATGCATCTAAAGATGAAGCCATTAAATTTAAAGCCCAGCAAGCGTCTGCTGCAGAGAGGTGAGAACATCAACTCTTTGATGTTAGTTTGGTGTCTGATTTAAACACTGATTTACACTGCCAACACTAGTTTGGGGTTTCCTTCTGCTCAAGCTCAGACTGCAAACCAGTTTCTCTTTTGGTATGAGGAAGGCCTAGAGACGGTGAACTGACACACTATTCTTATAATTGTGTAGCAGTTTTAATTTATTGTGCAGTTGTGGGCGATCGTGGCTCAAGAGTTGGGAGTTCGCCTTGTAATCGGAAGGTTGCCGGTTCGATCCCCGGCTTGGACAGTCTCGGTCGTTGTGTCCTTGGGCAAGACACTTCACCCATTGCCTACTGGTGGTGGTCAGAGGGCCTGGTGGCGCCAGTGTCCGGCAGCCTTGCCTCTGTCAGTGCGCCCCAGCTGCGGCTGTGGCTACAATGTAGCCTGCCATCACCAGTGTGTGAATGGGTGGATGACTGGATGTGTAAAGCGCTTTGGGGTCCTTAGGGACTAGTAAAGCACTATACAAATACAGGCCATTTACTAGTTGTATCAAATTCTCTGGTTCGGCACACATGCCAGCCAGCTTTCCATCTGACTGCACACTCCTCTCATGTCTGACCTTACTATAGGAACAGACCACACCTCCACCACAAAAAGTATTCAAAGTCTTCAACAGCATCTGTAGCTGCAAATGAAAAACACATTTTTCTTCTAACAGGATCCATGGGACACCTGCTGAACCTGAACCTGATCCCAGCTTTGTCTCCCTAAAGAGTAACTGGTCTTCAGATCGTCCAATTAATTTTAAAATCCAGCGGGCATCTGCAGCAGAGAGGTGAACTGTTACTAACATGAACACTTTGAGAGTTGATTTGACTATTTGATGTTGTTGGATATAAGCTGCAGTGCAAATACATGATGCTCATGTTCATGTTTTCCTCTATCAGTCATGTTGTGCTGTATGTTGGAGGAAGTTAGAGGAGGTAACACTAACTTTGGTGCAAAGATTTCCCTTTTACTCATAAAACTCAGAGCATCAAAACTAACTCAAACACTGGTTATTATTTTTTAACTTCTACAAACTAAAGTCAATCTCCACTTTTTTGACAATCCACTAAAAATTGAAATCATACTCTAAACTGCTAAAATGTAGAAAGGAAAATTTAGCTGATGAGTCTTTTTATTTTCATTTCGTTCAAATTTAATGATGCCCCAACTTTTCTGATAGTCACGGTTTTGAACAGAAGATAATTTTTATTGTCATTATATAAGTTTACTCTTCACATGGTTATACTGCAGGATCACAGTGGCGGTATTGAGGAATCTCCCCTCCTCCCTGAGTGTCAAAGAGGGGAAAAAACTGGTTTAGGGGGTAAGGCAAGTTAAAGCCCTTTTTACACTAGGACCTGCCTACTCGCCTTAACTTGACTTGGTTTTGACAGTTTTCTATTACAATCGAGGACCATCTATTGTGTATGGGGTTGTTGTAGCAATGCTTTCAAAAGCCTGTGAGATCATTTCTGTGCGACATGAACACCACAACAAAGGAGGACGTTGAGGTAATAATATAACGCTACTTGGTATATGACTTTATGTCTTGGGTAGCATAGTGGGTTTCTTTTTTACCAAAATGAAAATGGCAGTTTTGATTTTAGTGAAGGATGTTAAGATAGTTATTGTGTGTACTCATGTTGTACAGTGTGTTTAACAGTATTATGGTTACTGTTGTTTAACAGAGAGAGAGTATTTTAGTTGTCACCACAAGGAGGCACTGTTTCATTGTAAGGGCACGTGTGCTGCGTCATCACGCCCCTAAGAAGAAAAAAGTATGCCACCACAAAAATGGCACCCATGAGGAACGTTTTGCCGCGTGCTGATGTGGAATAAAGTTCCCAAAATATTAAGGACTTTTTTTGCCTCCGTCGTCATTTTCCTTCGAGTGATCGCTGTCGATGCTGCTCAACAAAGGAGACACCCCCATGACTCATAAAGTGACTCCCCTGACTTAGCCAATCAGTGTCATGCAGTCTGTGGACATCACATTTTCTGATCGCTGCAGATCACTTTATCATTCTGCGATGCTGCACAACGTGTACAGGAAGTCTATTTCGGGTCTATGATTAAAAAAAGAAGTTTCAACTAATCCCATGAGTCTTTTCCAGCAGCCAATGCTGAGGTCAGCTGGAGCCAATATGGGAGAGTGGACTCATGCAGCCTGACTGCTATAATATCAGCCTTCCCTACTTGCCCTGACACAAAAATTTAAGTAGCCTTGTAGGTCAGATTTTATCAGTCACACCTGTTGTCGCAGTTCTTCTACTGATCATGGAACGTGTTAATCTGGGTTTGTTTTATAGGCCTTCTAAAACAGGCCACAAGGATCTGTTATTTTAGTGGGCTAGCTTTTTACACTAATACTGAGACTTCTGTCTTTACTGTTTCACAAAAGTGAATGTTCACAGTTCATATTTTACTTGCAGGAAATTATATTTAGAATCAATTACTAAAAGTAACAAAACAATATTCAAATCTTGTGTACTGATCCAACTAACGTATTTTGAGCTAATGCTGAGTTTGTTCTTGTCTTTAGTGAGGATGGAGGAAGGATGAGCACAGCCAGGCCTAAACATGCACTAATCCCCATGTTTTGTGTTAATGCTAATTACCCAACAGGACAGAAGCTAGGCATCCGGTGGAAGCATGATCTAAAAAAAAATTCTTCTGAATTAACCATCTATTTTTAAAGTTTGAACATCTTATATATAATCTTCTAAACTGCTCATCTGTTACAGGGCTCTAGAGTATAGAATAACCTTTTGCCGCGGTTGCACCGATGTATCTAACTTTTTTCTTAGGTGCACCAGCACAAAAGTTAGGTGCACCCAAATTTTTCGACTGCATCGATTGACACCGTAGTTTTTCATGTTTACTTTTTTTTAAAAATTGCTGTTCATACAGACAATATTGATTTGTAAAGGATTAACTGACAATCTTGTCAACACAAAGTTCTTTATTTGGAGCACATTTCTACAAGGAAGATAAGTTACTGAAAAAGTGCTTGTGCTTAAAGTGCTTTGCCACTTTGACACCCTAAAAAAGAAGTGGTTTTATTTATATATGTTTATATATAAATATATGCGGTGGCCCCTAGAGACAAAACACGTACAAACTCCAAAACACATTTCTAGCATTAACTGAACTTCCAAAACAGAGCTACCTAGATCACTTAAATTACACAATTGAAAGCATATGTGTATGGTTTGTGTATTTATACACAAGCACTCATATATATTCAAATAATTAAAAAAAAAAGTTCATTTACCTCTTACTACCACACACCAAATCCGGTCGTTGGTACTTCCTGGCTTGTGTAGCCACTAGGTAACAAAAGCTCAACACTGCGCCTAGCATCCTGGAGCACTTCCGTTGTCTTTTGTACGTGTTTTGGAGTTTGTACGTGCTTTGTCTCTAGGGGCCACCGTAAATATACTTTTATTTATTCACTCCACATAAAATGTAATAAATAAATCATATAATACAAAAACCAACTATTCACATTTAAACTTTTAACTATTTAAATTTTCAGCTTTTTCCTTTTACAAATTTAAAGTGAAACAACACAAAACACTGCAAACCACAACACAAATATAAATTAAAATATGAAAACAAAAGAAGATGCACATTCTCTGTCATATGGGCCTGCATGATTAAACTTTCTGAATCCTTTATCATCTGCAACTGAAAATAGTTGTGGATGATTACTATACCTTTGTAATGTGACGTTGTTGTCCCTGGCTCTTTCTCTGTCTCTCCCTCCCGCTCTGTTTCTGTGCTACTGAGTGTAACTACCGCCCCTCCCCCCTCTGCCCAGCGCAAAGCACAAGGCTGGCGTGCGGAGTGAAGCAGAAAAAAAAAGTGCGAGAGAGAGGGTGAGAGAAAGGAAAAAAAAAAAAAACCATGGCTCGCGATAAGGAGCCGGCTCGCGATAAGGAGCCGGCTCGCGTCGTTCACGTCAAAGATCCGGCTCTAAGAGCCATTTCGTTCGCGACCGACACATCACTAATAACAACGTGTACAAACATTGGAGATGTGAGCAGGACAGATGGAACAATTGATGAAAAAAGTGTGGACTTTATACTATTATTTAAATTGTGTTGATAGGCCACGTAAAACTGAGGTAAGTGGGCTTAAGCACTTAATTAAAAGTAGTCTAACATAAATGTAAATGCTGTAATTTGATTATTTTAATAAACCATGTAACTTGGATGGATTCGATGCTGGCGTGACCACAGTGCACATGTCAGTGGTCCAAGTGTCCGCTCAGGGAGTTTGTGTATTCGCTCAGACACGTGAAAAATTAGAGGGATCATTGCTGCTCACCCATCTCCTCCATCTCCTACTGGACATCACATCTTCACATTTTTTTTTCTATCTAATCAAGTTGTTTTCAATGTAACTGTGAATGGTTGTCTATCTTTCTGTGTTAGCCCTCCAAAAGACTGGCTTACTGTCCAGGGTGTACCTAGCCTCTTGCCCTATGGTAGCTGGGATTGAAGGAAATATTATGGATTGATGGATGGTTGAATCAAGTTGTTGACCATTAAGGATACAGTCTCCACCAACACATTATCTATCTCTCTATATCTATCTGACTTACATGATTTAAAGCAAAGTTTAAACATTTAAAACTTAATATCACTTCATTACATTTTCTTTTTTATGCTTAATATAAGGAGTTCAGGTTCGCATCGAAACAAATATGGATACAATTCACTTTGCATATTTTTTCATATTATAAATCATGTCTAGGTCATTGGTTGATGACACTCTTCTGTGTGTGCATTGAAGATTTTGACAGTTGATGTGACTGAGAAGTAAACTAACATAGTTGTCCTGTTATAATCAAATGCATGGTTGACTACTTGGAAAAAGCTGAGTTAGAGCTAGTTAGCAGCTCTTTATTTAAGTCAGAAACATCATATGATGAAATTTGGAGGCCAAAATTGTCTGTTTAGCTAAGGTTGCTAAACTGAGAAAAGAACTAATACCATCTCAGATGGCTGATTTGAAGACGACGTGACAAGGAATGAATGGAAATAAACAGACTAAATACACGGGAATAGACGAGGGGAAGGGAAACACTTGTGGAAGCAGCTGAAAAAAATCACAATTAAGTGATTTAAAACATTTGACTCTGAGGTTCTCTGAGGACTGGTGGTCAGCAGAGCAAATAAATGTCAAAGCAAAACCCAAAGCTAACATTTCAACTCTCCCTGTGATCAGTTAAACTATGGGTACTCACATAAATAGCTGACTTTGCCAAATGGACTGGATCATCATTCTGTCTTGACTGAAGTCTTTATGATTCCTCCACAGAGTGGACCAGCAGAGCTCAGAGGCTCCCAGTGGTCAGACTGCCCAGCACCATCAAACACACCTGGACTCCATATTTATGGTCTGCGCATGTACAACAACTACTTTTACATCTATTCTGTTCACAGTCATTTCCATGCTGCTCTTTGTAGAGCAGTGGGTTGTCAGTGTGTCCAAAATGGATCTTATGTTTGGCTCCATGATTTCAGTCTCATTGGATCATTCATAAAGTATTCTGTTTCAGCTGCTGGAGGACAACATAATCACTTTTGTGAAGAATGAGCTGAAGAAAATCCATAAGACTTTTAATCAATCATCCTTAGTGTTCGAAAGTAGTCAGAAAGAGGATGAGATTTCGGAGGATGAGGATAAAGAGCTGAGGAGGAGCACCAAAAATGCTTTTCTGAGGATCACACTGAATTTCTTGAGGAGAATGAAGCAGGAGCAGCTGGCTAACCATCTGCAGAGCAGTAAGATGATTTCTCTAAAGATATAAGTTGCTTCTTGACTGGAATATTTACTGAAGTCTACCTCATTAGTAGATAACTTTTAGATAACTGCTTCTTTGTTTCTTTAGGAATTATCAGTGGATTTTTTCAACGTCATTTCAAGTCTGTCTTGAAGAAGAAGTTCCAGTGTGTGTTTGAGGGGATCGCTAAAGCAGGAAACCCAACCCTTCTGAATCAGATCTACACAGAGCTCTACATCACAGAGGGAGGGACTGCAGAGGTCAATGATGAACATGAGGTCAGACAGATTGAAACAGCATCCAGGAAACCAGACAGACCAGAAACAACAATCAGACAAGAAGACATCTTTAAAGCCTCACCTGGAAGAGATGAACCAATCAGAACAGTGCTGACAAAGGGAGTGGCTGGCATTGGGAAAACAGTCTTAACACAGAAATACACCCTGGACTGGGCTGAAGACAAAGCCAACCAGGACATCCAGTTCATATTTCCATTCACTTTCAGAGAGCTGAATGTGCTGAAAGAGGAAAAGTTCAGCTTGGTGGAACTTGTTCATCACTTCTTTACTGAAACCAAAGAAGCAGGAATCTGCAGCTTTGAAGACTTCCAGGTTGTGTTCATCTTTGATGGTCTGGATGAGTGTCGACTTCCTCTGGACTTCCACAAAACTGCAATCCTAACTGACCCTAGAAAGTCCGCCTCAGTGGATGTGCTGCTGATAAACCTCATAAGAGGGAACCTGCTTCCCTCTGCTCGCCTCTGGATAACCACACGACCTGCAGCAATCAATCAGATCCCTCCTGACTGTGTTGGCATGGTGACAGAGGTCAGAGGGTTCACTGACCCACAGAAGGAGGAGTACTTCAGGAAGAGATTCAAAGATGAGGAGCAGGCCAGCAGGATCATCTCCCACATCAAGACATCACGAAGCCTCCACATCATGTGCCACATCCCTGTCTTCTGCTGGATCACTGCTACAGTTCTGGAGGATGGGCTGAAAGGAAGAGAGGGAGGACAGCTGCCCAAGACCCTGACTGAGATGTACATCCACTTCCTGGTGGTTCAGGCCAAAGTGAAGAAGGTCAAGTATGATGGAGGAGCTGAGACAGATCCACACTGGAGTCCAGAGAGCAGGAAGATGATTGAGTCTTTGGGAAAACTGGCTTTTGATCAACTGCAGAAAGGAAACCTGATCTTCTATGAATCAGACCTGACAGAGTGTGGCATCGATATCAGAGCAGCCTCAGTGTACTCAGGAGTGTTCACACAGATCTTTAAAGAGGAGAGAGGACTGTACCAGGACAAGGTGTTCTGCTTCATCCATCTAAGTCTTCAGGAGTTTCTGGCTGCTCTTCATGTCCATCTGACCTTCATCAACTCTGGAATCAATCTGCTGGAAGAACAACAAAGAAAAAAACACAAATCTTTCCTGAAGACTGCTGTGAGAAAGGCCTTGAAGAGTCCAAATGGACACTTGGACTTGTTCCTGCGCTTCCTCCTGGGTCTTTCACTGCAGAATAATCAGACTCTCCTACGAGGCCTGTTGACACAGACAGGAAGTAGCACACAGAGCAATGAGGAAACAGTTGAGTACATCAAGAAAAAGCTCAGTAAGAATCTGTCTGCAGAGCAAAGCATCAATCTGCTCCACTGTCTCAATGAACTGAATGATCGTTCTCTAGTGGAGGAGATTCAACAGTCCCTCAGATCAGGAAGTCTCTCCACAGGTAAACTCTCTCCTGCTCAGTGCTCAGCTCTGACCTTCATCTTACTGTCATCAAAGGAGGCTCTGGATGTGTTTGACCTCAAGGAATACTCTGCTTCAGAAGAGGCTCTTCTGAGGCTGTTGCCTGTGGTCAAGACCTCCAAAAAAGCTCTGTAAGTAAATATGTGATCATCATTTCACTCTTAAAATCTTGATTCTACTTAAAAAAAAAAAAATCAGGTTTGATCGGGTTCAAAGAAGCCTGCCTTGTAAGTAAATAGTAAACAACTGCTGCCTAAGCAAAAACCCGCAGGGATCCATTATGTGTCAGGAGTATTGGAACAGTTGAAGCACATTTTTTTTTAAAGGGTTTGTTATTTTTCCATTTTGGCGTACTATATTAGCACAGTTGATCTAAATTCAGACAAAACATTCAAAATCCAAGTAGAAAAAGTTATATTTTTTACTGTAAAACCCACAAACATTCTTTAACAAATCATTTTCATAACTTGAAATGCAAATAGAAATTGTAGATTTCTAAAAATTATGCACGTGTTTTGGAAACAACAAAGTTATATGGTACTATTCACCTAAAAATGCAGCCAAGGCCTCAGGGGTTTTTATATAACTATTTATATCTATTTACAAAACAATCAGGTGTGCTGCATCAAATAAGAAGGCACACAAAATATTTGTGCCAGTCCAAAAAAATACTTTGTGTTCAGTATAAGACAGAGGAGAACACCACAGGCCTAAACCCTGTAGGTCTGACAGCAGGAGGTGTGTCAGTCCAGTTTTCCATATGGGAACAGCGTTTACACTGGAATTTGCATTTAGTGGCTTTTTTGGAGCAAATGTCACATTCAGCAGTATAACTGACACACAATACAAAACAATAACTACACAACACACTAACTATATCCTCCAAACACACTAAACGTCACTAATGTCTCACATATGAAGACTCGCTCTCTCTCTTTCTTTCACTCGCCCGCTTTCCGTTGCAGGTGTCCCTCCTAAAACTTCCCCTTCTCCCTAAACAACCAAGTGCCACATGTTGCCATATCATTTTTTTGATTGGTTGACATCGTAAACTTTAACACCAATAGGGAAGGGGTGTTTTTTCTTTTTCTTTTTTCACTCGCTAGCGGAGTGTTTGCTAGCGCTGTCTGTAGAAAATGCAGTTTTTACCGTTCTTCCGCTGTAAACACCACTGTTTTGTTCAGAAAAAAACCCCATTGCGTGTATTTTTTATCATAACTCTGATTTTACGTGGCCCATCGAACAATTCAAAAACTGGTATATAGTTTGAAGTCTGCATGTTATGCTGAGTGAACGGGCTCTATGGCAGAACACACAGAAGCACAGGGAATGCAGGAAGTGCTCTTAATTTAGAGTGTCAGAATTATTTACACAGGATGGGAAACCAGGGAAGGGGGCTGACACGCACTCGGAGGGAAAGGTGTAATCCGCGCACACACAGGATCTATGGAAAAAAGCAAAACTTTAGGGGAAGATACCGAACAACCGATAAGAAGAGCTAATAAATATGGGGAGAGTTGGAGAGCTCACTTGTCACACTGGCTGTACAGGCTCGGGTGAGGATCTCTGGGATAGGAGAGTAAAGCTGAGATTGATCTCTGTAGTGATCCCAGAAATATGGCTTCACGAACAGCTGACAGGCAAGCAGGTGGTGGATCCAGCTAAGGATACAGGACAACAGGTAAGGAAACAAAATCCAAAACATGGGTTGGTCATAATGCACACCGCGGAAATTAACAAACACATTACCACTCGGGGAGGCCACAATACTCGACACAAGATGTCTGTCACGCTGCTCCTAAATAACGCTCCATCAAATGACATCTGATGTACCGCCAGTGTGCCAGCATCCTGTGACACATCGCCCCACCTACCTGTGCTGAAAACAGAAGCAAACCCATGACACCACACCAGAGAAACTCCTAATACCGCACTTTCGACCCAAGTGGCTGAGTCGCTGCATCTTTGTAGCTGCGTCGTCTTAAATTGGTCATGTGATTTTGACGCGCCGGCGCGTCCGTTGACCCCAGAGGGTTAAAATGAACAATTTTATACAGCTAGTGTTTAATTTTGGTGTTACATGATGCAGGTAATTAGGATAATTTCTCAACAGAGATATTCTGCTGTAAACTTTGTTGTTTTGGATGTTTTTTGCTGTCTACTGTCATATAACACAATCAGGTTCTAAAATGTGAAAATGCATCCAAGAAGGTTTTATTTATAATCATGTCTTTAGGAGGTTTACTCTTTTCTTTTCCTTTTTTGCATTTAAAATCTAGAAAGTGAAGGACATAGAGTCACGGTGACTGCCCTTTATTATCCAATCAAAAGACATTGGGGCGTTTAGGGAGGGGGTTATGAGGGGAAATGAACCAAACAGCTTTATTTTTTTTTAAATAAATCAATTTAGAAGCTACACCAAGGCCCAGTATATGCTACATAAGCATTATTTAAGGTAAATCTCTGTAATTGGGTTTCTACAAATTTTAAGATTTTTTGGCCTTCAAGACTTATATTTTTTTAGTTTAATCGTTTAGTTAATCTTAATATTGTTTTTTGTTTTTGCTTTCTTTTTAGGCTGAGCAGCTGTAACCTCTCAAAGAGCGGCTGTGAAGATTTGTTGTCAGTCTTCAGCTCGCAGTCCTGTGATCTGAGGGAGCTGGAGCTGAGTACCAACAGCCTGAGTGATTCAGCAGTGAATCTTCTGTTTGCTGCAGTGGAGAGTCCACATGCCAAACTGAATATTTTAAGGTCAAATCAATTTTTATTCTGTTTTGTTTTGTTTGTTTTTACTTACTCACAAAATTATCAGTTAAACGATTTAGCTAATAACGATCAACTGTATCCATTTACCGTTGCTCTTTAGCATTTTTAAGAAGTTAAAGTTTCAAAGTTAAAGTTAAGTGTGACTAATTTGCTCAATGCAAGAAAATAAGTATTCTTTACAGGATTAGTTATTACAACCTGATTACACTTTAACAACCGCTGCACTTTTGTGTTTATTTTTAAGACTCAGCACCTGTGAACTCTCAGAGGAACATTGTGAAGCTCTGGTTTCAGTTTTCAGCTATCGGTCCTCTAGCTTAAGAGAGCTGGACCTGAGTATCAAAAACCTGCAGGATTCAAGTGTGAAGCTTTTGGCAGCTGGACTACAAAGTTTAAACTCTAAACTGTATACTCTGAGGTCAGAAAAATAATATTTTTTTTTTTTTAGAATTAACCGGTTAAAACCAGTCATCCACAGCAAAAGTCATCCATATTAAGTGCTTTTAAAAATGTTTCCTTAAAAAAAGAAATTATTTAATATTTCAAAATCTATTAATGAGGCTTACATAGGTATTTGTTTAATAGATTGTCTTTCATTCTGCAGACTCAGTAACTGTAACGTCTTGGAGAGAAGCTGTAAATCGCTGTCCTTAGTTCTCAGCTCTCAATCCTCCAGTCTGAGAGAGCTGGAACTGAATAATTCCGACTTGCAGGATTCAGGAGTGAAGCTTCTAACTGCTGGATTAAATAGTGCACTGTGTACACTGAAGACTCTCAGGTCAGAAGTAATTTTTTTCCACAGATAATCATTTAAACTGCGAATTATGTTCTGTGTATATATATATATATATGTGTGTGTGTGTGTGTGTGTTACCAACATCCATGTTGATGACGAAACAACTAGTAGCTCAGGTTTCCAACATTCAAAAGGAGGGATTGCTCTCACAGCTAGAGATTGACAAGGTACAACACAAATGCTATAGCAAGGGCAAGCCAGGACAACTGGTCAGGGGAGAGATATCATCACTCCCACCTGAGATTGGGTACCAAGCCCCAAGTGCGACAGGAGAAGGATCGTTGAGTGCGAGAGGAACTGACCTGAAGACAGGATCATGGCGAAGCTTGAAACCTGGATCCTGTAGCCGGTTACCAAGACTACGTGAACTACCCTGAGAAGATAAGATAAGATAACCTTTATTAGTCCCACAGGTGGGAAATTTGTTTTGTCACAGCAGGAAGTGGACAGTGCAAAAGTCATATAGAAAAATTAGAATTTAATAAGAATAAAATACTGTAAACAACTGTAGAGAATAGATAAAATAATGATGTAAGTGCAGCGCTACGGACGATACCTACAGCCACAATTACCGAGACTAACAAGCTGATCTACACTTTGGCAGGAGTGATCTGTGAGATGCTTGGCTACAAGTTAAACAACCACAAGGAGCTGTACCCTCCATGGAGAAGGAGACTAGAGGCTAAGATCGAGGTAGGGAGGGAGGGAGGGAGGTTTGCCAAATGTCAGAGCTGCAGAAATGTGTGACAAATAAGGTGCCTAAGAAGTACTGCAAGCTGTCCATACCTGAAGCCTTGGAAACTGCCAAGCAATGACTCACGGCCTTGGCTAACCGCTTGAAGAAATACACCAGAGAGATAGAAGGCAAGAGAATAAACCAGCTGTTCTCCACAGAACCAGCCAAGGGGTACTCTCAATGGCAGGAGAACAGTATGAGAATTGCACCACCAAGGCTGGAGACGGAGCAATACTAGAAGAGCATATTGGAGAAGGATGCAACCCATTAATGCAATGCTCAGTGGCTAATGGATCTGAGGGCAGACCACAGCAACCTCCCTGAACAGAGTCCAGTAACCATCACAGTGGCAGACATCCAAGCCAGGCTTTGGCATGGTTCATGCCTACTGGCTGAAGAAGCTGACTGCACTCCATGAGCATCTGGAAGCACAGATGAACCAGCTGCTAGCTGACTGCTAGACACCCGGAATGGCTAACCAAAGGCCGGACAGTCCTGATCCCAGAAGGGGCCGGCCCCATCCAACTACCGACCAATAACCTGCCTCAGTACCACATGGAAGCTCCTTTCAGGTATAATAAGGGCTAAGATGAACAGGCACATGGGTCAATACATGAGTAGAGCACAGAAAGGCAAGAATACCAGAGGTGAAATTTAGGGCTACTTGTGTCCAGAATATATCAATTTTGCTTTCTTTTTACATTGAAATGTGAAATTTGAAATGTGAAAATGAGATGTTTTGTGTCTATTAGGGATTCAGGAAAATTCTCTTACTCTTCTATTTACTGTTTATATTTTTCTTGCAATGAAACATCTGGAATTGTTAAATATATATTTTAAAAGTTGTTTTCTCACAAGGAGATTTGCATCTGAGTCAAAATTGTCACTCCATCAGGACTTCAGTGTAAACCTTTCAGTGTTATTCCTTTCTGTACTATGCAGCCTTTTTACAGAGCTGCTTGTTTAGTTTTATTATATATTTATCCCAGCTACCACAGGTCGAGAGGAGGAGTACACCTTGGACAGGTCACTAGTCACACGCAGAGAAATAACCATTCACTTGGAGCAACTGTGACCACATAATTTCCTCTAAGATAAAAAAGTATTATTTTTATACCAAATTGTAAATAAGTATGATCACCACATTTTGGAGAAATACCCAAACAAGGAAAATGGTGAGGGGATGTCTGTGTTTTATACACTGTAGAACAAACCAAGGCAGGGCACACCACCTCAAAAATCGGTGGATTCTGACTGAAGTGTTTTCAATTAATTCAAAATAAAACTAAAATAACACTAAATAACAAAGACCAATGTGTTTTCATTTTACCAAAAATGAAGGAATAAAAGGCATTAATTATTTAGTTACAAGAATATTTGCACCAATCACAATAGTCCTGTTAACACTGATCACTACCATTTTTAACAGATGATGATGAAATCACTTCAATCTCTCAATTTAAACTTATTATTGTGCCTTGTGGCAATGATCATGTAACCACAATATCCATCCATCCATCCATCTGTCCATCCATCCATTTTCTTCCGGTAATTCTGGCCAGGGTTGCAAGGGCAGGAATCTAAGCAAAGATGCCCAGTCAGCTGAGACTGAGATGAGATTCTGAAACTACCCAAATGGAAGAACATATGGCAGCAGCTCTGATGATACGATTTAAATATTGATAATTGACCTGCGGCCTAGAGTGTCCTAGTACCATGTGCACTAGGCCCTTATGTTTGAATATAGTGTTTGTTGTAGAGAAACTGCTGTTTGCAGAGAGGTCCAATAACAGAACACCACTCGGGTTCAGATCCGGGAGGTCGTTACTCATTACCTGGAATGACAGAATTCCCAGGTGGAGCACCCTCAATGTACCCCGACCAGGGCCTCCAACAAGACAGAGTACTCTGAACTGTTGTTCGGCGCATAAGTGCTAATGACAGTCAGAACCTGTTTCCAAACCTGAAGGCACAGGGAACAAACACTGTGGTCTACTGGAAAACCCCCAACGTACAGGCAGCAAGCCGAGGGGAAACTAAGATACCCATACCAGTCGACGTCTTCTCACCAAGGGCAACTCAAAACTAAGACAGAGACCAGCCTCTCTCCAGGAGACTGAAGCTGTGCATTGCAGGAAGCCCAGCTATATCTAGTCGGTACTTCTCAACCCCACGCAATAACTCAACGAGACTAACTATTCTCAACGAGAAGCCTGGGTTTGAGAGAGCCTGAATGTCCTGGAGGGGCGTTCCCTGCTTGATACATGATGGATGAGTGGAAGAAGTGGTGTATCGTGTGCCTGGTGGGACTGTCTATTCAGGGCATTGAAGACATCTACCTGCAAAATAAATTTCTTTCTTCCTACCAGCATTAAGATCTGCTCAAACATTAAATTGAATGGATAAAAATGGGTAGATGTATTTGATTCAGACAAATAGAAAATCATTGTTGAAGGATGAATTTTTTGTTTGTGTGTCTGCAGGCTGTCAGGCTGTTTGATCACAGATGATGGCTGTACTTCTTTGGCCTCAGCTCTGAACTCCAATCCCTGCCATCTGAGAGAACTGGACCTGAGCTACAATCATCCAGGAGACTCAGGCATAAAGCTGCTGTTAGCTGGACTGAAGGATCCAAGCTGGAGACTGGATACTCTCAGGTATGGAGAGAACCCCTGATAGAGGTAGAAGAGCTGGAAACAGTAAATTTTAGAGATGAACCAGGTGGACAATACAGAGACAATAAAGAAAGTGAAAACGAAAAGTGCTTATTGGCCCAAAATGAACCAAAACAAAGTCCATAAACCAGAAATCCAAAGCAGCCACAGGAAAAGAGGATATACACATATACACTACCTGCAAACAAGAGAATGGTGGGAGCAAAGCACAGGTGCAGATGATGAGAAAGTGTGGTTGGTGACAGACGAGCTGATTGGACGGTGTGTACGTGTCAGGATTGGTGACTTTTTGAATTGTTACTAGATGGTATTGCTGCTGTTGGTTGTTCTCAGATTAACGATTTTGATTAAGGATTACAGACTTCGGACTTGTGAATGAACAGTGGAAGGGGTACTGACCAACAGCCTGTACTGATCCAGAATGGTATCCTTGAAGGTTCTGACAAAGAAATCAGCCAGGGGTTGTGACCAGCTGGAACTAGACATGAGTAATAGCGGGTTGCAGAAAGTCTTACTACCTTCTGGAATATGTCTAAAAACCTGATGAAGAAAGTGAAGAAAACATCAAAGATTGAGTAGAAGAAACTACCAGAGACAGTTTTTCACAGTCTCCTCCAGTCTGCATCTTGGGCAAGGTAATAACCCCGAGATGCTCTTACCCATGTATCCATCAGAGTATGAGTGTGTATAAATGGTATATAAAAGCATTTACATAGAGCAAAGAAAAAGTGCTTGAATGAATGAGGCAAGTTCTTTAAAGTGCTGTGAATGCTTATTTAGAGTAGAAAAGTGCTATATAAGAACCAGTCCATTTGCCATTCCTCCGACCCCTCTCAACACAGTGGTTCACTGTTGATGCAATTCCTAGCGATTTGGGGCAGCTAAAACTTTATTGACCAGAATTTTGCTTCTCAGCTACATATTCCGTTGAACTCAGTGGACTATTTAATTCCCATCACCTTGGTAGATGGACACCCTCTTCAGCCTTGCACCATCCAGCACCACACTCAGCCTTTCAACATGTACTTGGCGGATGACCCAGGAAAAGATTGTTTTTCTCATTCTCGCTGCCATCTCCAGTCCTGGATTACCCCTGGTTATCCTGGCACCGCACAACACCTACATCTCCCAGTTGTTGTGCCAGATCCTGGGCCGGGATCCCCACTGGCCATATGACATGGTCATGGAGTTCCTCCCTGAAGCTGTACCACCCCCGTTGTTGTATTTTTTCCCCATCCCAGAGGAAAACAAGGAGGAGTACACCACAAAGGCTCTCCAACTTGGCTTTATTCAGCCCTCCACCACTGCTGGGTTCTTCTTTGTTTGGAAGAAGCCAATGCATGGACAGAGGCATGCATCGGCCATTGGGGTTTATACAAGGTTACTGTTTATCCACTCTGCTAGTTCTCAAGGGAGTTCTCCCCCACTCAGCAGAGATATGGCATTGGGGACTACAAACTGGGGGTCATCAAGTGGGCTCTAGAAAAGTAGTGGCACTAATTTCTCGGACAAAAATAACCTTTCCCGATCAGGTTCGACCATTAGGATCTCACAGTCACACAGATTGTGTGATTGTGTGTCCTTTCTGATGTTATCCATGTATATAGTGTCTGCTTCTATGTGCTGTGCTGCATGGGAAGCTGCACTCATGTACACACTAAAACCAAGAGGAGAAAAACAGCTGACAGCAAAGGCAGGGAGGTGTCCTTTCCAGCTAAACAGAAGAGGAATATAAAGATAATGAAGGTCACAGTTTGAATTCAGTTCAATACAGTGCTGTACTGACAGATCTAGGATCAGTCCAAATCATCAGCAAGTTGGTCTACGTATGGATTGAAGTGTATTTGTCAAAATATTGGACTGTTCCTTTATCAGTGTCTAACAGGATCTGTATGAGAGCCATGTAATGTCCATGTGTGCATGCTGACTGTGCTGGGCTGACCCCCCTCCTCCTTTCAGGGTGGAGCCTGCTGGAGTCCAATGGTTGAGACCAGGTCTGAGGAAGTGTAAGTGTGTTTTTAATGTGATTCATGAATACAAAGCAGCACACATTCAACCATCTTCAAACTGTCACATCACTCATTCACATCTCTAATATCAGGAGTCATCATCAAATTGTCAATCAATGAACAGATGATGGATCAATAACTGCAGCTGGATTGTGTTTGTTCTCTCCATCAGATTCCTGTCAACTCACAATCGACACAAACACAGTACACACAAACCTCAAACTGTCTGACAACAACAGGAAGGTGACACGTGTGAAGGAGGTTCAGTCATATCCTGATCATCCAGACAGATTTGATGTTCATCCTCAGCTGCTGTGTAGAAATGGTCTGACCGGTCGCTGTTACTGGGAGGTTGAATGGAAAGGAAATGTTTATATATCATTGAGTTACAGAAGAATCAGAAGGAAAGGAGACAGTTATGAATGTTTGCTTGGACGAAATGAAGAGTCTCTGTGTCTGATTTGCTTTGATGATGGTCCTCGTTATGCCTGGCACAATAACAGAGAAACATCTATCTCCTCCCCCTCTTCCTCCTCCTCCTCTTCCTCCTCCCCTGTCTCTAACAGAGTAGCGGTGTATGTGGACTGTTCTACTGGCACTCTATCTTTCTACAGAGTCTGTGAAACTCTGATCCACCTCCACACCTTCAACACCACATTCACTGAACCTCTTTATCCTGGGTTTAATGTTGATCATGGTTCGTCAGTGTGTCTGTGCTGAGTTAAATGTAAAGCGTGTCCTCCTGTTAGAGAAACACTATAACTTTTGAAGTGATAGTTCAGTCTGTACATGTCTGTCTCTTTCACTCAGAAACACATTTTTAGATTCATGGATTCAATCAGTTGATCTTTTAAACTGTTCTAAATTATTTATTGTAAACTTCTTCCTCTTCAGTTCTTTAAAGATGGAAGCTCCCATCATTCCAGGAACCACATGTTTTTTTCTGTCTTTTTCCACTCAAAGCTTCACAGTGAATATCAGTATGTTGTGTTTCTCTGAAGCTTAGTTCACAACCAGCAGGTCTGAGCTTGTTAAAATGATAAAAAGGTCAAACCAATTTTAGAAGGTTTTCATTTACAAGGACTCAAGTATAAGACTAGAGTACAAGACAAAGGTGTTAGGTATTGTCTCCTGTACCTCCTTGTGAAGAAATTAAACATGAGCTTTGTAGCTTCATTTTGTTGATGGGTGCCTCAGTTTCCATGGAGAATGACAAGACTAGGCTCTGCCCTCCAGCGGTATGGTTGGGGTCCCCACAGGCTGACGTGGAGACGTTTCCACCGACTTCATTAACTTTTTAAAAGATTTAGAAAAAAGTAAAGAAAAAAAATGTTTTTATTGATGTTCCGGTCCTGCATGTCACAGGAACATCTACTTCTCTTTAAAGTGGAGAAACACCTCTGGGCTTCAACCGCTGTCATGGGAGTGATACATACAATATAAAACCAATTTTATTTGAATAGCACATTTAAAAACCAGAGGTATGGCAAAGTGCTTCACAACCAGTAAAAGCAGTAATAAATACAAATAAACTAGCAGGTGGAAGACAATATTTAACCAGGCATACAAGATAAGCAGATATCAAGATAAGGAGTTGGCTCATTTCCGGTCTGCCAGTCGCTGCTTCCACCCTCCATTTAAATGGAAAAACATGCATCATGCTAGAAAAACATCCTTTGGGTCCAAAAGAAATGGAGATGACACATGTCGGCTGTGACGGCAGCAGAATCGACAAACATATATGTGTTTATACATATATTTTGGTGTTTATGGCTTATATTTAAGTTCTCTGAGTTCAATTATACCTAAGCTGCCATTATAGTTCATTGTTTTTAGATTCCCGTTGTGTCTTCTGTGTTTAAGTTTCCCTTGCCTGTTATGCGTTTTATGTCTGCAAGTTAAGTCAAGTTCATGTTGTCATGTCTGTGTTCCATGCTGTTTACTGCTTTACTGTGAATGTCCCTGTCCTGTGTGCAGTGTGTCTAGTTTTGCTTCCCCTTGTCTCATTAGGTGTGATTTGCCCCCGCTGTGTTCCCTCCTGTTCCTCATCCCCTCATTATCTCTCTGTGTACTTAACTCCTCTGTCCTCCTTTGTTCAGTGTCAGGTCATCTGTTATTTCTCGCCATGTTTCTAAGTTTTGTGTCCAGGTTTGTTTAGGTTTATGTAAAGGCTCTTCATGTTGTTTTTCCGTTCTTCCAGTTTAAGTTAAACTGCTGCTGAGGTCACATGGTACCTTTTGGATGATGGGGCTGGTTGGACTGGTTTCTGTCGAGAACACACGAAGACTTAGGCTACGTTCACACTGCACGTCTTAATGCTCAATTCCGATTTTTTGATCAAATCTGATTTTTTGTCTGCTTGTTCACACTACAAATTAAATGTGACAGCAAACACGCTCTAGTGTGAACCCTCAAAGCGGCCCGCATGCGCAAAAGAAGACGTCACATACAACGCGCTCTGTTTAGACCCAGACCAAAAAGTATTGTTTGACTGATGGACCTTAATATAAAGACTTGTTTCGGACTTTACGTTTCCCAATTTTGCTTTCAGTTATAAAGTTTTTATGTTATTTACATATGGCTTAATAATTATCCTTATTGCTCTTTTAGAGAGGAGCGGTGCTTCAAAGGATAGTTGCAGATTTCTGTCAGAATCTGCAGATTATACAGTATAAATAAAATGTTCACGTTTCTCCAACATTGTCTTCCCAACAGTTTCACTGGATGGCCAGGAAGCGTTCGCGATGTCTTCTCCGGCGCTGATAATTGGCGTCTGTCTTGTGTCAGTGATGTAAAAGACGGATTTAATGTGACATGACCGTTCACACAGCAGTCGCTTTCTAGAACATCGGATATGTATCGGATTCAGTACCACATACGAAAGTGACCCAGATCGGATTTGAAAATATCGGATTTGTGCCGTTCACACTGTCAAACCATGATCAGATATGGGTCGCATAGGGTCAAAAAAGTTGGATTTGATGCGTTTTCGCCTGCAGTGTGAACATAGCCTTAGGGATGGCCAAATGAAGCTTTCTGAAGCATTGAAGCTTGTATTGAAAAACGGTTCATTACTCAAAGCTTTTCAACACAGTCCTGTCTGGAACATCTGGTGGCCAAAAATATGAAGAGCAGCTTGAATCCACAAAATAAAACCAACTGCTTCATTATACTTGTCCACCCTACAGAGTGGAATTCTTTTTTTTCTTTTTTTGGGGGGGGAGGATGTTGTTTATTTGGTTAATAAATAATTTTGACCAGTAAACTTTCCTTGTTTAAACATGCACCATTGTGTGGTCTTCCTTTACTTGTGACTTCTTGATGTTGGAAAATACAATAATTGAAAAATACCACATTACATATAATATAAATGTAATAATGTCTAACACATTATGGAGTATGCTTTTGCTGTGAGGTCCTGCCTCCATGTATTTATGCAATTAATCGCCGGATGGGTATATTTATAAATATTATATTAGGGAAATTTCCTATGCATATTTTTGACCTGGGGGTAGAATTGATTGTGAACTGGAAAGGGAAAATGCAAATTACAACATGATGCATTTAAGGTAACCCTTTTTCATTTTTATTATAAAAGAGAATTTGTTCCACTGTGACATGGCCGAACCTGTTCCTTTTTGTGGAGATAATTCCTCCTGCCTTCCATGTGTGCCTCACATGGAACAGAGATGCAGAGAAACTGGTAGAGATGCAGTTATCTTTTTATAACATTAAATGTAAAGAGTCAAATGGAAGTCTTTCTAAAGTTAGTTAATGATATTTATATTATGAAAAGCAGATTTTTGACATTTGAAGTTTTTCCCGTTTTCATATAAAATAAACACACACAAAACAAAAGCAAACAGCAAGAACACAAAGCTGGAAAACCTACCACGTCAACCCACCTGAAATCAACTCAAAATACTCCCACACAACAGAATCTCCTCTATTCCTCTCTGGCTCCATATCTCTCAGTAGAAATATCAGTGGTTTGCTATCTGTCACCATCAAAACACTCCACAAATCCCGTGACTCACTTTCCTATAAACCATTGAATCACATACCGAAGCAGTTAGGTTCTAAATGAAGCTTCGAATGTCACTGATCACGTGACTCTGACCAAACGAATCAAGCTTTGACACGGTGCTTCTGAAGCAGTGTGTTGATTTTTTTGACACAAGAACTGGAGCGTCAGCTTCAAGAAGGCCATCACTATGAAAACTCATTTCAGCTCTGATGTCTTCTTAAAGTCAATGCTTAGTAACATCTCGTATGATTTCAGATCCTTGCTGTTCCTCACCTGCCCTGTAGGTGGCCCCAGTGTGTCCACCCTGTTTCCAGTCCATCAGCACAGCACAGCACACTTGTTCCCTGCTCATTCTCCTACATGTACAGAAAGTCTGAACACTCAGTGGAAAATGTCTTTAACCCTTTAAAGCCGGTCGGAGCGGGCACGCTCCGTTTTGCGTGACTATTTTTAAATCCCTGTAGAACCTGAACCGCGTAAGCTAGTGCAATAATTTTTTTTGCATATGAAACCAGAGGAGTTGTACTTACATCTTATGCCATTAGCTTGTCCAAGGTCATGGTTTCCTTCCACATATAGCTTTGCAAAAATTGCATAAAAAGCGCTTGCAGCATCAAAAACATAATATTCCAGAAACGCGGTTTGCCGATCCGATCAGCTGTTCATAACACTTCCCACATTGAAACAGACGTCAGCAGAACGATCGCATGTCCGCCATTACCTGCCCGAAACCGGAAGGGATGTCATTTTCACGGAAAATGTAGTTTTTTACTTGTAGGCCTTATAAGCCTATACTGGTGTTTTTATAAGTCATGTTTGACTTTGTGCTTTTCTGAATAGTTTCTGGGATGCTTAGAACTCAAATTGCACTGCTTAAAATAGTTTATTTTCATGCACACGCTGTTTTCTTTGCAAATTTGGCTTGTTTTTGTTTTTCCTGCAGTATATCAAATCTCCTTAATAAAACTATAAAGACACTCAAAATAAATTTCCTGTTGTTGTAAACTATTTTTTGCAACTTTTTTATATTTAAAGTTTTGAGGGATAAACCTCTTAAATTTCTCCAAGTAGAAATATATGTAAAAAAACAAAAAAACAAAATGATTTTCAATTTTTTTGTAGTTTATTGCACTTTTTTGCAATTTATGTAGTTACTATGGACTTAATGCATACATATTATTAGAATTTGGGCTATAACAGTTGTATTGATGTATAGCAACTTGAAATGCTCCCAAAAATGGCACTACAGCATGTAAAAAATATAAAGTAAGCGCTGGCGGACTTGGTTCTATGGTAGGTCTTAAAGGGTTAATTTAACCACAACAATATCAATGACCTTTACATCATTTCACTCATTTCATTCACAAAACAACATCTTCAAGAAAAGATGGTGGTGTTTGTTCAACTTTAAAGCTTTGTTTTTGGGAAGGAATATTAGGAGAAAGGTTTGTTAGGAAAAAGTTCCCATTGTGATGGGATTTACGAACAAAGATACACTGTAAACCCAAACAAGTTGACTGAACTTAAAACTTTTGTGGAAACCGATTACCTCAAAAGATTTAAGTACACAAACTCATCTCTTCTAAGTATGGGGGTACTCAAAATTTGTATTTATTGTTAACCTAAAAATTTAAAATTATATTTTATATTTTATTAATTGAGCTTTACTCAAAGACTGTATACTTTAATTTTAATATTTTTGTGTTTCTTGTAGTTTATTATTTTGATGCAACACAATGCAATTATATTACAACCTAAACTCAAATTATATGATTATTAATTAAAAGATATTTATGTTTCAATGTTTGAGTGTAGACTACTAAAAAAAAGTACAGAAATTTAGTTACTTTACATTTTGTTTATTTAACATTTTTTCATGGAAATTTAAAAACATCACAAATGTTTTTATAAAACCACTAACATGGACATGGGCACCATAAAGTGAGCATTATAAATTCAGTGTAGAACATGTATCTTTTTATAAAATCACGAAGGACGACATCAGTCCTAATTGTATCTTTCCCAAAATACACAAAAATGCAAAACAAAAAGTCAAATACTAATCACTTAAAAAAAAAAAAATTGAAATGAAAAACAGTTTTTTAAAATGGGTACAAAGAAAGACGATCAGCCTCCACATAACCAGAACAGGCAGTCAAGTATAGGAAAATTAGATAAACTGATGGAGTTAAATCCACCCAAAGCCTGTAGTAAACTTAAAGTGCTTTAAATAAAGTGCTTCAAACAAAGTGCTCAGTAACAGAGTGCATGTCCTAACAAACATTGCCTTATATTCCTTAAGAGCATGTAGGCAGGGGTTTCAGGGGTTTGCCGTCATCAAGCCCCATGAAGATATTTTGGACAAAGGTAAATGTGTGAACGAGCTTCCCGGGGTAGTCTAAATGCAGAGCATAGAGCCAAACAATAAAGCAAATGCATCTGCAAATCTGGGAATATCATGCATCACCTAGTCGCCTTTCACCACAACAGCCATGCTTGAGGAAGTAAAATGGACTGGACTGGGAAGCACCGTCCTTAACCACTGTGAGAAGGGCAACTGGAATGTCAGTGAGGGTCGACTCATCCAATGCGTCCTCCTGGAATAGACACAGTATCAATGGTAAATGGCCTGTATTTGTATAGCACTTTACACTACATTCAGTCATCCACACATTCACACACTGGTGATGGCAAGCTACATTGTAGCCACAGCCACCCTGGGGCGCACTGACAGAGGCAAGGCTGCCGGACACTGGCGCCACCGAGCCCTCTGACCACCACCAGTAGGCATCGGGTGAAGTGTCTTGCCCAAAGACACAACGACCGAGAGTGTCCGAGCCGGGGCTCGAACCGGCAACCTTCCGATTACAAGACAAACTGCCAACTCTTGAGCCACGATCGCCCCAATTAAATAAGTAAGGTTGGTTTGAGAGAATGTGGCAAGCATGACCTGTAATCTAGCAAAACATTCAGCAGTGTAGTGGGTTACTTTGTAACGAGTTAGGGTACTCTACTTTTTTGAAAAATGTACATTAACTTGTTAGCTTCTTGCATTACATAATTTGTATGTTTGTTATTTTTCTAAAAAAAAAAAGTAATTTTTTATTTCATGACTTTATCTCAAAAAGAAACTAAATCTTGACTTCAGCCTGGTTTTGGGGCCACCTGCAGCGTAGCCATAGTGCTGTGATACGCCTGTGCTCTGCTCCTGACCCTGTGTGTGTGTGAGGGTTTTCTAAAGAGAGGGTATTTTGCTTGTACAATTTGGTAGCTGCTACGGTATTAAATTGTATTTTAAAAAATCCATGGCATTTTATCTCACTGGCAGAATTTAAGTGATGCAAAAATACACTTACATTACATGTCTTAAAGAATTCTGGGTCCTCCTCCCACGTACAGGAAGGGCACAAAGTACTGCAGTGCGTTTCACGTTGATATCAGGCGCCTCCTAAAAAGGGAAAAGAAAAGTTCATTTAACACAAAGTTTTCAGGTGTTATTCTTTGGGGAGAATACATGTTTATGAAACTGCATGACATCAGACTCTACTAAATTTCGGAGACATTTCTTTTAAGGCACAACCTTTCTGTCTCTTATGACAAAGAGCCTGTTTCTTAATCATTTGACAAAAATCCTACACAGTATTTTAAAATAGTCTTCTCCAGATCAGAGCTGTAATCTATATAGAACATGGGGTTTATAGCAAGGAAAAATTGAGTGTTTATCAGTGAAACCTTTAACTTGTGTTAATTTTATCATTATCAATATATGAAATCTGCACCTTAAGGGACTTAATGAATGGTTTCTTCTAAAAATTAAAAATGATTGAGTCATTTCACATCATATGAAAATATTAATTTTTAATACAAATTTGGCCCTACAAAAATGGAAACTCAGTAACCAAGATAATGGAGATTCTCTAAACACGAGTGAATATCACAGTGAAATTGTTGATTGGGATTTACACATTGGATGTATCCTCAGTGATTTGGTACAATTATACAACATTATTTTAAAAGAACTGAACAACTGATGAAACAACTTACTTATGTGACCACATATGAAGTGTTATAACTTACCACAAAAGGTGAACTGTGCCACTGACCCTTGGTAGATCTGCACATGATAAAAAAAATGCATTATAAATACTAACACAGCTATTAATAATTAAACTGGCAGGGTACATTTAAGATGTTAATGTCACAAAATAAAATAGACTGGTAGAAAGAAGTACAAGGTAATGGTAATGGGGGGGAGCCATGAAAATATATCTTTTCAACATGATTCAGTGTGACAAAGCAGGGGCATGATTTAAAAAAACAGGTCTTTTAACCTAAAAATGTTTTAATGGCCATGAAGAAAGGACTCTTCAATAGATCTTTCAACTCACCTGTGTTTACTGTCTCCACCTGAAATTACTTGCAGTCTGATTTTTTTTTTTCTTCTGTCTTTTTGTTGTCAGTCTTCAGCCTTGGAAGAAAAAATAAAAATATTGAAAACTTTATCAGCACACTAAATATACAACACCTTGCTATATTTCAATCTGGTTATTGCTTTTAATTGTTTTAGATAGAAGTTGCCACTGCTAGCTAAGTCACTTTTGAACGATGCTAATGAGAAGAAAAAAAAAACCTGCCGAACAATGAGGCTGCTGTTGTAAAAACGCCAACTTTCTTGCGTTGGCAAGGGATCGTTAAAATATCACTAAGACCCTTTCTTTATGTGTGATTCTTATTAAAACTGTGTTTTAATCGGTTAAGACTGTAAAACTGACGACATAATCTATGTTTGAAAAAGAGCGCGAACAACAGCGAACAACTATTCACCACCTGGGTCTGTGCTTTTAACACAACAGCGCATTCGAAAAGAAGTTCTTGGCTGCAACATATTAATATACTTGCTTTTTTACGGAAAAAATAAACATAACGAAGGATAATAATAATGCATTGGATTTATATAGCGCTTTTCAAGGCACCCAAAGCGCTTTACAATGACATTATTCATTCATGCACTGGTGGAGGCAAGCTACAGTCAGTCTGCCCTGGGCAGACTGACAGAAGCGAGGCTGCCATATCGTGCCATCGGCCCCTCTGGCCAACACCAGTAGGCGGTAGGGTAAAGTGTCTTGCCCAAGGACACAACGACCAGGACAGAAAGGCCAGGGATCGAACCGGCGACCTTCCGGTTACAGGTGCCCTTCCCAACCCCCTGAGCCACGGTCGCCCCATCCATTTTACTTACAAGTTTCTCCAAATGTGCTCTCCAGTCGCTCGAGAAGGGCAGCCATATTGAACAGAATTTTCTGTCAACGTGGTTCAGGTTAGAGAGAAAACGTCATGACGTAGTTGACGTACACATGCGGAGCTCGGAAAAAAAAAAACATTTACTCAAAAATCATAATTAAGAAAGCAGTATTTACTCTTAACTTCTAAGCCATGTACAATTATAACTGTTTGAATCGTTAACAGAACAGACAAGTTTTAAGTTGTTTCAACTTTGTGAGGAATTTCAATTGTTATATCCACAAACTTTATAAGTCAGGTAGACTGTTGGGGTTTACAGTGTACAGTAGAGTGCATCCCCTCACAGCTCGTGGGTTAGTGTTGCGTCTTTGTGTATTTGATAGTGATAGAGATATGAATCTCTATGGGAACATTTTGACCTGATCTTGCGCAAAACAAGACATGAAAACTCTTCAGCAATGTCATTATTCATGTTTATGTTCGTAATATAACCTATTGTGATTTTCACATATTTTATACTAAAGTGTTTATTGTCTGGCAACGTAAGTCCAAATCTCACAAGGCTGGCCGGCATGATTGACAGTGGCTAGAGCCACGAGCAGTCAGACTTTGTTTATTGAGCACAATATGGATAAAATAATGGAGAAGCTCACGGCTCTGCACCCAGAGATCTAGAATTGGGACCAGTGATGGACATTAGAGCAACTGCGGAATTGGAATGCACTTCTTCGGCCTAAACCAAACCTAAACAATCACTATCTTCATGTGGCCTTCCCTCACCAGCTGGAAGCCCCAAGGATGAAGCTGGAACAATTCCCCCAGATTACAAGACTGGTATGACTCTCTGCCCTATCCTTCTACTTCTTCAAGGTCACCTGCGTCGAATACGGGATTGTTGACTTTTGCTTAACTGCGTGAAAGGACACTGGGGAGTTGGACACAGAATACACACACGCATGCACACATATAGATTTACTCAGACACAGATATACATTCACAATATGCAGTTACAATATACAGTAAGTTGTGAGATGTAATGAATGAATGAAAATCAGCTCGTCTATCTTGGGTAAATGTCAAACTGCATGAAAATGAGGAGAAGTGAAGTTATTACTATAATAACATACTTCGGCAATGTATTCATATTTGTTAATTAACTAATAACAGAACAAACACGGAACTTGCAAAGTTTCTCTGTTTTCTGTCAGTGAACAGGGAGAAGGAGCTCAACGATTCCTCAGTTTGCATTATTTTTTAGTAACATGCACTCTTTCAGTATCACAGAAGAGAAAAATATTATGGAATTTTTTGCAAAATTAAATAAATAAGATATGTTTGGTGAAAAAATATGACAGCAGTGTTAAATTTTTAAAAATGTTAAAAATCCTAGGAGGGACAAGGAGACATCTAAGGTCCAGAAAGCTGCAGCAGTTTCTTTAAAATCTGAAAGTTTGACATCTGAATAAGTTCTGTATCACAAGTACTGCATTTGCAATATCCTGTAATAATTGTGCCTGTTTTTCTTCTTCTTCTTCTTTTTGTTTAACAGCTGTTGACAACCAACGTAAAAGAGCATTACCGCCTCCTACTGTTTCAGAGTATGGGTCAGAAAGTGAGCTTACAATCTGTATCACAAAACAAAAACAAACAAACAAAAAACCTACACTCTTTCATATCCTTCAAACCCCACCAGTTCCCTCACCTGTGCCCTACTCTGCAGAACTTTCCACATCATAACCCTTGCATGGCAGTATTACATGCTCTACCGTCTCCTCCTCCTCACCCCACAAACTCCTCCTGTATTTGTATAGCACTTTACTAGTCCCTAAGGACCCCAAAGGATGACTTTACACATTCAGTCATCCACCCATTCACACACTGGTGATGGCAAGCTACATTGTAGCCACAGCCACCCTGAGGCGCACTGACAGAGGCGCCACCAGGCCCTCTGACCACCACCAATAGGCAAAGGGTGAAGCGTCTTGCCCAAGAACATAACAACCGAGCCAGGGCTCGAACGGCAACCTTCCGATTACAAGGCGAACTCCCGACTCTTGAGCCACGATCGCCCTGATCACTCCTTAACAACCTGCCTCCAAACAATACCTTTTGCTTCAGATTTGCTGCTTTTAATTTCCATCTCAGTCTTATTTTTAGTCAATGCTCCTTTAGCCAACCTATTCACCTTTCCACTGATTCCTACATGAGCTGGCATCCAAATATAGTGAATATTGTCTCCACAACACCTTATTCTGCTTATATTCTCCATAATGGTATACAGCATACCCTGCCTTATCTTTAAACAAAATGAATGTAGACTTGAAAGAACAGCTGCCGAGTCAGAATATACTACCACCTGCCTGATTTTTGAACACTCTACCCATTTCAATGGTGCCTGTTTTTAACCAGCGTGTCGCTGGGAAATATGAGGGACAAAATTACATGGCATCTAGCAGCTGCTCCACCACTCCCCTGCAGCTGTGCAAATGACCACACCCTGTCACCACATTTAAATGAAGTTCAGATGTGGATCCTGCTCATTGATTGAATTGTTGGTTTCATCTCTGCTCTCAGTCTTTACAACACAGGTAAAGATAGAAAGACTGGCTGGATCTTTAGTCTGTAAACAGAGAAACTCAGTGTTTACAGTATAAATATTTTTATTTCAAACAAAGTCACCAGTCTGGGTGTGGCTGTATTTGATGTATTAGTTGTCTGTTAACACAAGCAGATACAACAAGGTTTCATGTTATCAAGTGAACTTTACTCTGAATCATCTTGCCTAAAGTCAGACTGATGAGGGTCAGAAATTTTACATTACATTACAAGATACCAAAGATTGTTTCTACACACAAATCTGTACGAGATCATGATCCAGTAAAACTGTCAGACTAATTTCACTTGTCAAGATGAAATGTTTTTACTTTCCATAAATCTTGTTATATAATGATTTATTTTAGTTGGAGAAACTGATTATGAGTCATAACAGTATACTGCTTGTTGTTTCTGAATCATGACACAGATTATAGATGACCTCGGTTTTTTCTTATGCTTGTGATAAAGGAAAGAATCTGTGAAATGTCTTAACTAAAAACCAAAAACATCACATTTGAAGAGAGGCAATGTTAGCAGGCCCTTTTTAGCTGAGTGGAACAGAAATGTGTCCTGCTAGTGTCTGACTGTCACGCTCTGCCTGCTACACAAAACCAAAAGAGAAGAAGGACCAAGCAGGCAGAGTAGGAGTTTCACCACAGCTGACTCTGATTTGTTATATTCCAAAACATGTCAGAACTAAAATTAGGGGACATGAAGAAGTAGATCCTACAGTGGCTTTGAGCTGGTACGGGGAAAAGGACGAAACGTATACAAGTGACTCACAGTTTTCTTTCTTAACAAAGCAGAACAGCAGTGAGAGCATCAGTTCAATGAAAAGCTGTCAGCATAAACAGCAACCTGACATCAAGTGATTCCCACACTGCTTTCTTCCTGTAACCTGCCTGTGTCCATGCTTTATGAAACCAAGAGTGGGGACACTTCATGTCTTGTCCGTTATTTACTGTGTTTTACGGGAACTGTATTTTATTATGCTGTGGGACAGTTTGAACTGATGTTTGATATACATGCAGATTTAATTGTCCCATGTCTTTAGAGATTAAATATTAAAGAATTCACTCTGAAACAGTATCAGTCAGTTAAACAGGCATCATTTTAAGGTCTTTAATTACATGTCCCCTTCACCGATCAGTATTTTCATGAATGTTTGTAGATACAGTGAATGTTTGGACTCGAAACAATCCCAGTCTCCTGTTAAAGGTCAGGTACAAATTATTTTACTGCCGTATCCAACACAGTGGTTAGTTAGAGAATGAGCTCCAGTAATCTTTACTGTCAGATATGTTTGTTTCTCACAGTTTTTTACTTTTACTCCCTACATGTTTAAACAAATATCTGTACTTTCTTACATTTTCAGAAAGGCTTGTTAAGTTTAGTTTGACACATTTAAGGGTGGGTGGTTATTTCATGTCCCTGTGAACCTTCACACATCAAACAGATCCATGTTTCTGATCCTAGAAACACATGAAAGTCAGTCTTGTTCCAGCGCAGGTGTCCATAAGTTGTGGAGCGGTACTTCAGCCTTTAACCAGAGATGCTAAAGAGGAGCAAGCATAAAGGGACTTACGTTTTTTAAGTATCAGATGATTTGAAATGTAGCATTACTATGAGCTCAAAAAACACCAACAGACACAGAAAATGTTTGTGTGCAGTTTCTCTCAAAGTGTGTCTCAAATGTCCAGCTGCTGTATTTGATAGGAGAGAAAAGAGAGCTAACTTTACTCAGAGATGGAGAAAGATAAGAAAGACAGGGAGAGGAAGAAGAAAGCTTAAATTTAAAGGTTATATGTATGTCCTCATGTTTTTAATTCAATCCAATTAAATTTTCAATTCAATTCAGTTTTATTTGTACAGCACCAACTCTTATTTTGTGAAATCCTGCCATTGAGCTGATGAGTCAAGCATTAGCAATTTGTGAAATGAGCAAGAGCATGAAGCTTCTTATGCAGCACTTACAAGGAACTTACCAGCACACAGTACAGATCAAACTGGCCAACGGCTGCTTGAGCTATTATGAAGTTTTAGTAAGGCCCTTTGTGTCATGGTCCTGGGTCTCTGACCCAGTGTTTGTGGTTTCTGGTTTAATATATATTCTGCGATTTAGTTATATTCATGGTTCTGTTACTTGCCTCTCCTTAGTCAGCATTCTATGTGTACTCTGTCATGTCCCCTAAGAATTTTAAGGTTCTGTCTATATATGTATTCATCTGTTTCCCAGTCATGTGTCTTGCTCCCGTGTTTCCTTGTCATCAGTCCATGTCTTAGTGTGTCTCATGTGTCCTGTTTCATTTTAATAATCCCTTGTCCTGTGTTCAGTGCATTTAGTTTTGGTTCCTCCATGTCTGATTATGTCTGATTAGTTCCAGCTGTTCCAGCTTCCCTCCTATTTCCCACCCCCTCATATCCTCTGTGTATTTAGTCCTCTGCCTATTGGTGAGCTGTCTCATGTTGCTGTGTGTTTCTCGGTGTGCCTTGGTTTCCTTGTGTTTTCTCATCTCTTCTACATCGCTGAAGAAGTGGATGGATTTTTTTCACATCACTACGGTGGAATCTCTCCACCTCCACATCGCTGCAGCATCAGCAGCTGAACTCTCCGAGTCCTGTTTGCCTGTTGGCTGAAAAGCTGCAGCCAGGGTTCAAAGAAAGCAGTAATCTGGAATATGTAGTCAGCTCCGACACTCCTGTCACAGTGTATTTCTTAGCTTTTTCCCACCACACAGCTCTACCCTGGCACCTTTGTGTTTAAGGCTGAGTTGAAATGCAAAAAGGGAGAGAGAAAGCTCTCGGGAGGCCAGAAGGTCCCTGAATGCAATAAATTCATCAAGTGTTTGGAGCTTGATGACTTTGTTCTTTTTTTCATTCTATAAACAAGAAGATGAACCCTTTTCTCATTTGTTTGATTTTAGTTTTCATTTCAGTTTTTGAGTCTCATATTTGGAGCTAAGTCTACTCAATGATGGGAGAGGAACAATGAATATATTTAATATTGAACTTGAAAAAATGTACAGAAAAGCACAATTTTAAGCAAAATGAAAAAAAATTAAAAGAATAGAAATGGAAAAGAGATGAGAGGGAAGCTTTTAGACATAAAAATTTGTTGTTCAGCAACTTTAAGGATGTTTTGAAATGAAGCTGAGTGCTGCTCTGCTCAGCCTCTCCCACCTCTTTTGCATCAGGTGTAGTCCCACCTCTTTCCAGGAAGCAGCTAACCTGTATGTTCATGTTTGGTGTCCAGGTGTGGAGTGGATCTTGTTGTTTGCGTGTCTCTGTGAAAAGAAACGGTAAGTTTGCTTTGTTTCCTCCTTTTAACAGTTTGTGTTTAGGAACTTTACTGTTTGTTCAGCTCATGTTTGATTTCTTCACACAACAAATCGTGTGTCTTTTTATTTCCAGGTCTCTCTCTCTCTTTTTAAAGTCAGTGTGTAATGTTTTCCTGGCTGACATCAGCTGTGTGCAGCTGAGTTTCAGCACAAATCTGCCGCTCCATAATTCACGGTAACGGACTCACAGCTGGACCAAAGAGGCCGAGTTTGTTAGCCGTTCTGAGCTACATTTGTGTACTTATAGTTTGTACTCTGTGAGTTCCATCAATAGTTCACACAGAGACACAGCGTACATGATGACATCACAGCTCAGCTGCATTGTTTTTATCGCTTCCTCCTTTACTGTCACTGTAATTAATATTACATCTGCAGAGCTCTTAAAGACACAAGGGGGAGGCTATTAAAAGAAAATATAGATTTTTCAGTACTTTGACAAAAGAAATATAGAAGAAAAAAAATTCTGTCAATGAAAAAGAGCATTAATGAGAAATGGAGGAAAAATTACATAAACATTGGACTAATGTTTTTATTAGAATGAATTAAAAAGGTGGAAGAACTGTACACCACTGTACTGAAATTATTTTTGTCTAGGCAGAGCAGGGCAGACTCAAGCGCAGACTGCAAATCACAAGAAACAGTTCTTTTTTTGCACAACTGCTAGTGTGTCATGTACTACACTTAAGTTGCTAAACTCTACAGATTCTGGGAAACTGTCTAAGGACAGGGCCTGGGAGTCTATATACAAGGACAAGGTATTTAATACTGAGAAAAGCATAAAGAGAACTCAAAATATTGCAAAGGCCAGGATTACACTGACGCGTGTTACACAATAGTCCAGAGAAGATTACTCACAGCTACTGCCTTAAGTGGCTGACAAACAGGATCATGAATCACAGATGAGTTATTACTTGCAGGTCCCAAGACCAAAAGTGGGAGCCTGCGATGAGCTCCATCTAGGTAGAGTGTTGCGAGCAGGGAGGAGAGAGAGAGAAACCAAATCAAAAACACGTGCAACCTCACTGGGCTGACCGGGCAGACACAGGGACCGTGACAGATTGAATATACAGTGCCTTGACAAAGTATTCATGCCCCTTTGAACTTTTATACATTTTGTCTCCTTACAACCACAAACTTAAATGATTTTATTGAGATTTCCTGTCAACCTCCACAAAGTAGCACATTGTGAAGTGGTATGAAAGTGATACATGGGTTTCAAAAGTTTAAGCAAATAAAAAAAGAAAAAAGTGTCATACAATGCAATACTATTGCATATACATACATATAACAGCAAAGTACATAAAATAGTAGATATGGTGTATAAAGACTGTTATCTCATTCTGCTGTTTAGCTCTAGCTGCCTTTATGATTTAATGATTTTATGATTTATTACGTTCTCCTAATATCCAATAAAGGTCATCCTTTTTTCCTCAAACTGTTTGAATTCAATCTGTCAGAGAAACATGACAGAAACATGGAGGTGTGTTCATGACAGCGTTTGATTCCTGATGTCATAGGAACATAGATTATTCAGCAGAGCTGATGTGGGACTGAGATTTGCATATGAACTCACCTGTTTGTGGTTTACCTTTTAGACTGACTGACATCCACAAGAGGATGATGATGGACAAAGAGGAGAACAGAGCAGAGTCCGGTGAACCTAGACCAACGAGGTCAGAGAACTGAACTCACTGAGTTAACAGTAATAATTCTAAACTGACATTATAATTACTGTTGAGTGTGGTTGATTTTGACTGGGTTTGTGTCCTGAGAAGAAATGAAAATGAATTTATAAAAAAATCAGTTTTGTCCAGTTTTCCTGTAAAAAGCTGTAATCTAATGTAAGAGGACTCTTGCTCATAGGAAAAAGCTGCTTTGATGATGATATCTGTGGGGAAAGTCTGTACTGAGCGGGTTCCATGTTTGTCTTTAAAGAACAGAGCTGCTCGGTCTCTGATTCTCATGTCTTTGTGTTTGATCTGTTAAATGGTAAATGGTAAATGGCCTGTATTTATATAGCGCCTTTATGGTCCCTAAGGACCCCAAAGCGCTTTACATATCCAGTCATTCACCCATTCACACACACATTCACACACCTTAAACGGTCTGAGAGGTCACAAAGACACCCAGGGTAATTTCTAAGCAGCTAAAGCCTGGATCATACTGGTTGCTGTTAATGAAACCTCCATCAGGACAACACTGAGCAAACGGTGGTGTTCATGGAAATCAATAAATTAAATTCAGTGCAACTGTACATTATATTACCAAAAGTAAGTTTTTTTTCTTTAAAACTGTAAGAATATATTTCCCTAGCTTTGCTATGTAAATCTTTAATCAAATTTACTTTTGGAAAAATTGTGATTAGTTTGGTTAAATTTGGACAATCCCACTTATTAAGGACCACACCTACAGAGCACGCTGTGAGATGTGGTGGTAATGTTATTTTTTTTGTTTGTTTATCATTATTATTTGTTTGTCAAATGTCAAGGGGGGGAATGGGAAGGTTTAGAAAGTTTTTTTGTTTTTTTTATCACTTTTTGAACTTGTGGAATCAGATTAGATTAATTTTTGTTTATGTTTAGGTTGTAAGAAATTATTGTGTTGAATTTTGGTTTATATTTATCCACAAAATAAATACCATATATTTTTCAAAGATTTAATTTAGAAGTGAGTTCTGAAACAATCCATCCATTTCCACCCTCAGCCTTTCCTTGGACCATTTTCTTTTTTCAAACTTAAAAGGCCATGACATTTAATTTAAAAAATCATTTGAATTGGATGTCACCTTGGAATTTGGGGGAACTTGGAAGACTGGATGGTTGGACTTGGATGATTGGATCGTCACAGAATTGGCTGAAAAAGGATGCACAAAGTTCATTCAGTAATATTAGTAAAGCCTATAGTCTAAGCCAGTAAAATCTCCCGAGCAGCTTTAATGGTGCTGATGGAAACTGAGGTGGAAAGAATAACTTTGAAGACAAAGTTGGACGCATTGCAAGAAAAATATGCGCCCAAACTGGAAGAAGTTCAATTAAAAGCAAAAGAAGCATTGGCTTTAAGAACTAAGTTGGGTATGGTAGATGCAAAAATGCAAATTTTCACTTCTGTTCAGAATCAGCAGAGTCTGCATTCCAGGGCTTTATTATTTAGAACCGTTTACCACAGTCCACTGAGAACTTTAGTGAGAAGGTGCATGCACATGAGTCCACAGAAGCTTATGTTGAAGGAAAAAAGCAGCTTGAGTCAAACTTTGATAACAGGGCAAAACTAAAATCTGCATTTATAGATAAGGCTCTGAATTGGTCAGTTTTAAAATCTGATGGTCCTTCAGCATTATGAGCTTACACATTCTTTTTGAGAAGCTGCTTCAACACAATGGATGAAGCCAGGTTTACTGATGAGATGGAAAATTCAACCAATATCAGGATTCTTGTTTCAAAGTTACCTTTTAGACAATAAATGGGGAATGATAGTTGTTGATATAAGAGAGAAATGCAATCACGAGCGAGACTCAAAGAACTTCTTGATTTTCTTGAAAAGCAAACGAGCTGCACAAGATCCTGTTTTTGGAGAGAGTCAAAACACAAAAGAAAAGATGGCTTCAAAAACATCAAAGGCACCATTTATATCTAAAAGCAGTAGGTTTGCTACTTCTCTTGCTGTCATAACAGAACAATGACAAACAGGAATTGGAACAAATTTAATTAAGCCATGAAGACAAAGGGTTAGATCAAACTCAGTCCTTGGTGGACTGGGGGTGTTTCTCTTCACAACATCCTCTGTTTGATTGTTTGAGGGATGTCAAAGACTGGTTATCATGTAACTCTCTTACCCTAAATGAAATGAAGACGGAAATTATTGTTTTTTTTTAATAGACATATTGCTCTGGGACAACTAACTAGTACACCCGGGCGTGTTGCTAATCACCTCACTGATGCTGCTAAGAATCTTGGAGTTTTTATGGATAGTTCCTTCAAATAGATATACAGGTGTCTACTGTGGTAAAAAAGTAGCTTCCATCAACTATGCCAAATTTCTAAGGCTAAACCTTATATACCACGTAAAGATCTAGAGAAACGTATTCATGCATTCATCACTTCAAGACTATTTTAACTCACTTTACTTGGGCCTCCAATTTTCCCTCCTTTAGCCATTGCATTTGGTACAAAATGGTGCAGCATGTCTCTTAACCAGCACTAGAAGATATGATTCCATCACCCCAGTTCTTGCCAACTTACATTGGTTTCCTATTAAATATCAAATTGAGTTTAAAATTTTATTGTTTACTTATAAAATTCAAAATAATATAGTGCCTAACTACTTAGCTGATCTCCTCTGTATAGCCCTAAGAGAGCACTAAGATCATCCGGTCAACTGCTCTTAGTGCTACATAGGTCTCGGCTGAATACTAGAGAAAGTCATGCCTTTGCCATTGCCACACCCAAATTATGGAATAATCTTCCTCTTGACATTCGCACATCTGATTCTATTCAATCTTTTAAATCAAGTCTGAAAACTTACTTGTTTAATCTAACATTCTAGGCTAATTAGGGTGATTTTCATCCAGCTCTGCATTTACTTTATGTAATTAGTTTATATCTATCTATCTATCTATCTATCTAGCTGTGTTTTTACTGGTAAGCACTTTTGTGTACTTTGGTCTTTAAATGTGCTATACAAATAAATTTGATATGATATATTGCATAGGCAAACTTAATTATTACATCTGAGAACAAACAATGTGGATAAACAAGTGCTCATGGAGACTTATTTTATAAATCTGGATAATAGTCTGGATCAGATCTCACTGACAGACTGTGGACATTATGGAACCCTAAATGTGACGCCATCTTCCCTCCTTCATCTGCAGATTAAAACTAAACAAAGATAGTCATTAAAAGTCTGCAGGTCAGAGAGAGAATAAATCATTCTGTCATGTCAAACACAGTAAGAAGCTAAAGCACAGATGCGAAGAGTAGATGTTAATCAGATTATGATGTCACTCTTTTTGTCTTCATATACATTCGGTCTGTGTTTATGATGCAGATTTTCTGCTTTTATAATAACACATTTTATTTTCTATAATCAAAGACAGACTAGTTCGGGATTCTCAGAAACTCACTGTGAAGTTATGGCCTCATCTCTGTCCAGCCCCTCACATCTAACAGAGCTGGACATGAGTGGAAACACCCTGCAGGATTCAGCAGTGAAGCTTCTGTGTGCTGGACTGGAGAATCCAAACTGTCGACTGGAAACTCTAGGGTGAGTTCACTAATTGCAGCTCTTATCGTTATTTATATTTCAGATCTTTGATTGAATTCTTTAGTTCATAATTGTTCAGGAAATGTCTGAAGACAAATGTGAAGAATTTTGAGTGCTTAAAGTCTTTCCAAACGACGGAACAACAGTTTTTCCTTTCGACTTCAAAAAGAAGTCACAGACTTGAGCAGGGTTTATTTAAAGGCTGACAGTGGAGTGGTGATAGGGAGATGTTTGACAATCAGTACACTCACATTACAGCTGATGAAAGAATCTGTGATTATATGATTAAACAGCTGATTGCTTGCAGCTTGTGCACTGTTGGAGATGTTCATTGGGCTGAAGTCTGTAAAGAAATTGTGGTCCATTTAGTTCACATGGTGTGGCCTCAGAATGGACCGAGTTCCCCAGATCACTGCAGCATCCTTAGCATGGAAGTTTCTTCCTCAGTCTTGGAGCCCCTAAAGGGTCCATCCACACCACCAGGGTCTTCTCCCTTGCCTTTTCTTTGTCCTTGTACTTCAGTGGCTGTGCTGCGTCTATGTTTGTGCAGTGTTGCTCTCCTGTGGAAGTGCTGATGTCCCTGCCTTGAGTAAGGTGCTGGTCTTTCTTCAGGTGGAAAAGCATCCTTCACTGACCAAATGAACAAAGGTCTAGAGTTTGATCCCTCCTAGTAGGACAGGAAACATACTGATTAGAGTTTCAAAGTGTCTTTGCAAGCAGAAATTTGTCAAATGAGCCAGTATACCTATGCGGTATAAGCAATCACCCCATACCAGTATTTAAAGGCTGTACTGGGTCCTGAGTGGTGGTGTTGTTGCTTTTAGTGTGTGTTTGCGAGCTGCAGCCATTTGTATGTAGCAGCAACTGTAATAATAAATGTATGCTGGAAAGCATGCGTACAAGGTCCAGTCTATCGTGCATCTATTACTCAAACTTTTAGTGAAGAGAAGTTGATCATCAGTGACACTGTCTTTAAAATACTCCTGTTAGAAATGTACTAGTTTAATATGAAAAATGGTTTCCTCTTGTGTTTGTTTCAAGCTGCTTCCTGTTGGCTGTTTGGAGTTTCCATTTTCTAAACTATAACATTTTGAACCTTCTTCAGCTCTGGACTGATTATGAATCACTGAATGATTTCAAGCACAGACTTTGTCTAATAAACTTACAACTTTAATTCTTTACACAGATTGGTGAGCTGTGGTCTGTCAGAGATCAGCTGTGATTATCTGGCAGCAGCACTGAAGTCCAACCCCTCCTATCTGAGAGAGCTGGACCTGAGGTTGAACAACAAGCTGCAGGATTCAAGAGTGAAGCATCTGTGTGGTTTTCTAGAGAGTCCAGGATGTGGACTTGAAACTCTGAGGTCAGTCACCATGTTTTAGTTGTGCTGAGATGAATATGATGTGAACGTTGTGCTGACACTAAACTGTAGACATTAGACTGATATTATACTGATCCATACTGAGGATCTTCATGGTAAAGTCTGTTTTCTTCTTTTCTGAGTTGGTCCATTGACTATAGCAGAAGAATGTTCACATTTCAAGCACTTATACTCAATGCATGGCCGTGGCCCTACACAGGGCGCCAACCGGCCTACCGAGCTTTCCTAATTCAGAATGAGGGGACCCTGATTAACTGTGTACCGTTCTTCCTCACAGTTCTAAGTATCAGACACAACAATGAATAATCCACAGTGGACTTTCCTTAGCAGGTCAAAGGTCACGACACACAGCAATCTGTGAAAGTGAAAGAGATTGGACCAGGAATCACTGCACATTTGCAAACTGACACTGCTGCATGGCATGCTGGGCAATACTTAGTAATGTTAAACTGGGACTTGTCTCTGCTGAAGTTTGTGTTGATCATTATAAATTGGAGACAAGGAGCTAACTAATGTGCAATCAAAATTTGTCCATGAGTCGGGATTCCTTCTATCCTCCTCAGTGTGTTGAGGAAGCTGCCACCACTGCTCTGTGAAATAAATAAAGTTATCATTGGATCCCAAGGTTGTTCACCTTCAGAAGATGGTTCAGCATGTCTCAGGGTAATTGTGTGATCACAGTCCACTACCTCTAGCTGGTATGTTATTTACTAAATTGTTACGACCCCTTCTGCTAGGCGACAGGAGGAGAGTAACATACACAAGACCCACAGGAAAACTGAGTAAAGTAAAAGGTTTTATTGCAAACTTTAAACAGAAAACCAGCAGGGCTGTTCATCAGACCACTGGGCAAACAATTAACAGAAAAAAAAAGTGAAGATTAAAAGCTAAGGGTTAACTAAGGCAGACTGGCATCACAAAGCTCTACTAAAACCAAGTTCAGCAGTATACCGAGTTTAACAGACAACATGCAACACTGCAAACAGGTTTAGCAAACAAAGTTCAAAAGCAAGGCAGAAGAGGAGGACACTGCATGTTCACTTCTGAGCAGCAGTCCCCATAGTGCTTATTCTTCTTCTTCCCTCCAGTTTAACAGCAGCTTGCATCCATCGAAGATGCATTACTGCCACCCTCTGGTGTTACCTAGACTGCACTTAGCTCTTTAAATCCTCTTAAACAATCCCATTCTTCTCAGAAACCGAAGAACCACTCCTTTCCTTTCATGACATCCTAGCAAGTCAACCAGCTTTTCAAACCTGAGTTCCCCCCTAATTCCCAATTCTACCCTCATCATTCTTCTGTGGTTACCATACCTTCTGCAGTTAATAAATACATGCTCAATTTAAATGTTTCCCCATCCTAAAAAGAGTGCCATTCAGGTAACAATGCCCTGTTCTTATTCTACACATAACAATCTCCTCCCGCCTGTCCATTCCTTTATTTCTTTTAACTTCTACTGTATTTTGTACTATGCAATTGTCTCCCTCTAGTTTCATTATCCCACACCATTTTCCATAACTTATTACTTTCACTCCAAACAATATACCTTCCCTCAGATTTAGATAATGGTATCTGTACCTCTATGTCTACTCTTTTAACAACTTCCTTAGCCATTCTATCTGCTCTTTCATTCCCCATAATGCCTATATGAGCTGGTGTCCACATTATTACTACACGTTTGCCCTGTTCACACACTCTGTGGTTAGAACACATAATATAACTTCATACAGAATGGTCTGATTACTACTTGTATTCCCATTTTCTATACTTAACACAGCTCACAATGAATCAGTGCATATTATTACTTTTGGAACTCTGCTGTCTTCCACCCATTCTAATGCCATCAATATGGCATAGAGCTCTACTGCTTAAACACTCAAAAAGTTTGATGTTCTTTTCCCAAACTTGATATTTAATTCCGGAACTACCACTGCCAAACAAGTTGCTACACTATCTGGATCTCTCGATCCATCTGTGTACACCTGCACATAGCTACTGTACTTGCCCTCCAATCTACTATAAGATTCTTGACAAAGATCTGTTGTGACGTCCCTCTTTTTAATATCCACTAACGTTCAATCCACTTTAATGAAATCCCATGCCCAAGTGGGCCTTATAGGCCACAACACTGTCTAGCTGAATTCCTTGTTATAGACCTTAACTGCTCTTGCCCTCTCATCCCCAACCCATCCAAAGCTATTTTTAAATTCCTTACCTCTCTCCCAAAAAATTTTCAACACCTTCTTAACAGGATGATTGTTGTTGTGACCATTCTAATTAACCCCACAATTAGCCATCAAGTGCTGCCTTCTAATATGCAGAGGCATTTCTCCAGCTTCCACCTGAAGAGCACATACTGGCGTTGTTTTAACCGCCCCTAAACAAATCCTCAGCACATGAGCTTGGATAACATCCAGTTTCTTTAACCAAGTTTTAGCCGCTGCCCCTATTTATCTAATTGGAGTGTCATGGGATCTTCAGGCACCCAATCATCCGCATGGTCTGGCACACTTCAATCTGCATAAAAGAGGGCTCGCATGGGTCTCCCAGTAACCAATCATCCACAAGTCTCAGCAAACTTTGATTTGCATGAACCACTAAAAAGCAGTCTCACTCCATCCAAGGGCCAGGGCCGTAACACCAATTAAGAGTCATTAGTATTTATTTGGAACTAACTCTCTGTGCCTACTCTCCAACTGGAGTCCCTGTCCTTGAAAGAGCTATCAAACCATCCCAAAGATATCCAGTCTAACAAATAAGCGGGATTATTATTATGAACTGAACATTATTCATATATGAACAGAATTCAGTCAACCTGTTTGGTGATTGGACTCTGATAGCCAATGATGGCTGAATGGATTCCCAGCAGTGATAGGGATTAGTCTAGATCAGGGATGGCCAACTACAGGCCTCGAGGGCCGGTGTCCTGCATGTTTTAGAGATCACCCTGTGTCAGCACACCTGTTCATTAACAGGCCTCTGCAGAACTTCAAGACATGCTGAGGATGTCATTTAGCCATTTGAATCAGCTGTGTTGGATGAAGAACACATCTAAAACCTGCAGAACACCGGCCCTCCTGGCCTGGAGTTCGGCACCCCTGGTCTAGATGCTGGTGATGAAAATGAAGATGGAGGCTTGGATGGGGCCTAAGTAAGGCTCCATTCAAGTACAAAACTGAGGTTATTGTACTCGGCCCTGAAAATCTTAGAAATATGGTATCTAACCAGATTCTTACTCTGGATGGCATTACCTTGGCCCCTACTAACACTGTGAGGAACCTTGGAGTCATAAAGAGCATATGTCCTTCAATGCACATATTAAACACATATGTAAGACTGCTTTCTTCCATTTGCACAATATCTCTGAAATTTGAAATATCCTGTGTGAGAGTGACATAGTGATGCACGAATCATGAACGAATTGTTCAATACTCGAGAATCACTTTACAGACTCTTGAATCGTGATTCACAAGCCCAACTGACTCACTGACTCATCCCTGTTGCTGTTAGCAAACCACTTTCATTAGTAGAAATATATCTAGCTTATAATTCAAATTCTGGGAGAAAAAACAACAGCCAGTTTCTTAACAAAAACATTTCTGCTCTGAACTGGAAGAAAAAACCCTGAGTAGAAGCTCACATCAAGACAATAGCTCCTCGGTTCACAGCAGCATCGCTCTGCTAATATGCTAACAGCACATTTTAGCTACTCACCCCCTCCCTTCCTGTGCTGAATAGAATAGAAGAATAGAATAGAATAATCCTTTAATTGTCCCACAAGGGGAAATTTGGTTGTAACAGCAGCCAAAAAGACACACATACAAACAAACAGTACACAGGACACAGAACAGAAACATACACAATTTTTATTACATATTTACGTAGCATGAACGAATCATAGCATGAACGAATCACTCAGGATTCACTCACCCCCTCCCTCCTGTGCTGAATCGTAGCATAAACGAATGGGAGGCAGAGCCTTCAGTTTTCAGAGCTCTCATCTATTGAATCAGCTTCCAGTTGGATACAGGAGACGGACATTATATCTACTTTTAAGATTAGGCATTTTGCAAAAGCATTTAAGTTAGGGCTGGATCAAGTGACTCTGAATCTTCCCTTAGTTATGCTGCAATAGGTGTAGGCTGCTGGGAGATTCCCATGATGCGCCGTTTCTTCTTCAGTCACCTTTCTCACTCACAATTTGTTAATAGACCTCTCTGCAGGGAATCATACTTATTATTATTTCTGTGGCTCTCTTCCACCAAATGTCATTTGTCCGGTCTTCCTTTTACACCAGCTGGTCACGGTAGATGGCCGCCCCTCCCTGACCCTGGTTCTGCTGGAGATTTCTAGCTGTTAAACGGGAGTTTTTCCTTCTTGCTGGCACCAAAGAACTTGCTCATAGGGGGTCATACGACTGTTTTTCTGTTTATGTATTCTTTTAGGGTCTACCTTACAAAATAAAGTGTCCTGAGCTGACGGTTGTTGTGATTTGGCACTTAATAAATACAATTGAATTAAAATTAATTATGAAACATTGAATGATTTCAAGCACACACTTGTCTATTAAACGTATATCTTAAATTCTTTATACAGATTGGGGAGTTGTGGTTTGTCAGAGATCAGCTGTGATTATCTGGCAGCAGCTCTGAAGTCCAACCCCTCCCATCTAAGAGAGCTGGACCTGAGCAACAACAGCCTGCAGGATTCAGGAGTGGAACAGCTTTGTGGTTTTCTGGAGAGTCCAGGATGTGGACTTGAAACTCTGAGGTCAGTCTCCATGTTTACAATTTACGGAAAAAGTGTGGACTTTATACCAATTTTCAAATTGTGTTGATAGGCCACGTAAAACCAGAGTTATGATGAAAATATATGCAATGATTTTGTTTTGTTTTTCCTGAATACTATATCGTTGTTTATATTTACTGCGGGAAGAAACTGTAAAAACACTGTTTTATAAGGAAAGCGCTCAAAAGCGCTCTCCGCCTGTGAGCAAAAATAAAACCAAAAAACCCCACCCTTTCCTGTTGGTGGAAAAATGTACCATGTCGACGAATCAAAAAACGATATGGCAACATGACATTTAGTTGTTTAGGAAGGGGGACGTTTTAGCAGTGACGGCGGTGTTTTGAGATGTGAGAGATTTGAGATGTTTAGCGCAAATCTTGTGTAGTTAGTGTGTAGTGTAGTCAATAGTTTTGTTGGTGTGTCAGAACAATGAGGCGACTGCTGAATGTTACAGGTGTTACAGGAGTGATACATCTCCTGTTGTCAGGCCTGCAGGTATCAGGCTGTTGTTCTCCTTTATCTCATAGTGGACAGAAATATTTTTTTGGAGTGGCACAAATAATTTGTGTGGCATCAAATTTGATGCAGAACAGCTGATTGTTCTGTAAATAGTTTGAGATGTTTATTTTAAAAACTGCCTTGGCTGCATTTTTAGGTAAACAGCTGCAAAAAACGTTGTTGTTTGCATAACTCAGATACTTTTTTGAAGAAGTAACTATATAATTATTTTATCCAACATTGGTCATTATTTACTGTATTTTGCAGACAGAGAGTTAGAGACTCTCTCCCAGACCACAGACTCATACTCATAATACAAGTCAGAGCTTTATTTAAAAAAGAAAACAAAGTTGTGTTTTCCGAATCAGAGTTCAAGTTATTTTTACTTCCAATAGTGTTGACATGCTACACAGGTCATGAACAAGATTTTTTTTTTAATTTTCATTGCAGGTGGGATAAAGCAGTTAATTAAAAGTAGTCTAACATAAATGTAAATGCTGTAATTTGATTATTTTAATAAACCATGTAACTTGGATGGATTCAATGCTGGCGTGACCACAGTGCACACGTCTAATGTCGCTCACAGTGGTCCAAGGGATCGCTCAGGGAGTTTGTGTGTTCACTCAGACACATGAAAAATTAGAGGGAACATTGTCGGTGACCCAGTGTTTTTTGTATTTTTACTTTTGATTTCATCATGGATTGTGACTATTCAAAGGAGTTGGCAAAGAAAAGCGTCTGGACTTCTTTAAGTTGCTTGAAGACGTTTCACCTCTCATCCGAGAAGCTTCTTCAGTTCTAAGGTCAAATGGCCGAGAGTCCCACACCCGCTTTCACACCTTGGCGCATGTGATTAGAGGATCACCAGGGGGTCCTTTGTCCCTCCTTGGGGGGATACTCCCACTGGGTTTAAATCTGGGACTCTCGGCCATTTGACCTTAGAACTGAAGAAGCTTCTCGGATGAGAGGTGAAACGTCTTCAAGCAACTTAAAGAAGTCCAGACGCTTTTCTTTGCAAACTCCTTTGACTACGATGACCTGGATGACTGAGAACCTTCACAGACAGATTGTGACTATTGTTTTTTTGTTTGTTTGTTTGTTTTTTTTCTCTCATAGTGTTTCTAGCTCCCTAGTTTTGTGGTACTTCCTGAGTTCAGATTTTCAGGTTTTGTTATTTGGCTTCCCAGTGTAAATTCTGTGCTCCCTCTGTTCTGTGTTTTTCTTGCCTGTGTATCCCTTCTAATGTAGTCAGGTCTCTGTGTAAAGCCTGTGTCTCTGAGTCTGCATCTTCACGTGTATCTTGAATTTCCTGTTTTATTGTGAAAGTCTGTGTCTTATGCCAGTGTGTTCAAATTGTGTTTCCTCTGTCTCGTCTTGTCAATCAGAATCAGCTCTGCCTCCCTCCTGTGTGTAGTTTCCTCGTTCCCAACAGTGTATTTATAGGCTGTGTCCCAATTAAGAGACCGCATGCTTGAAGTATGCATTTTGAGTGCGAATAGGTCACCGCCACGCGACGACTTCTTTCCCAATTCGAAGTGTACTTCAAATGCATACTCCAAATGCGCCGTTGATTTCCCCAAATATCAAGCGTGGTCCGGTGCACGCTTCGTGGTCCCATATATGCCACGATTCATAGCGCGGCGGTGGGTGTGGATAATTTTACCGCAAAATACGGCAGAAGGGAGCAGCCGAAGAGTGAACTGTCAAAAGTAAGTACTGAATATTATGTCACTTATTTATGTGCGAATGTTTAATAACGAAGAACATTAAAACATTACTGTTGGCCACATGTCGGCAAAGTTAAGTGACATTAGTGATGTTTGTACTCACTTGGTTTTAAAGCCTTTAAAATATACACCGTTCAATAGCTGACCTTAATCCTACAGAGAATATGATGATTTTATGGATAATTAAAGTCAGTCATATATCCACAAACACAACAGGCTGATAGTCAGTGATGCTGCTCGGTACCCATTTAGCAGAAGTCAGCCTGTTTAAGGCTCTGATATCTATTCTGTATGACTTAAAGCAGTTATGACATGGTCTGATTTTCTCACCCAATAAAGGAATATTTCATATATCAGTCTACTCTTCATTCTATCAGAAACAGTTATCATAGCTCGTACATTTTGTTTTTACACATATATGTAAACATTGAGCAAAATGTAATGTAATGCCAACATATTAAACGAACAATATTTGTCTCTTATATATAATACATCTATATATACACTGTCAAAGATACTTGTCTTTGAGTGAAGATTTAAGGTGATAGGAAATATAAATAACTGCAACTTGAATATCTGACCCAGTGTTCAAGCTTGCTGCTGTAATATCCTGTAAATATGTGTGTGTGTGTGTGTGTGTGTGTGTGTGTGTGTGTGTATGTATGTATGTATATATATATATATTGTAATAATCTGACAATGCATATAATATTGGCCATATTATATTTCCATTACCACAGTGAGATGATTTTAGTCTCGTGAACAACAATTGTTATTTACTAATTTTAAAATGACTGTTCAGTACAGAAATGAACCCCAACTATCATGTTTTACAGTCCTGTGGTCTCAGCCTCAGATACTCAACTAATCAAAGTGATGTCATGACAAAAATGAATGAGGAACAAAACATTTTTTCTCCTTTATTTCTGTCACACAATGCTGTATGTGACGTTTCTCGCGGTTAGTATGATGGTTGCTAGGCAACCTGAACAGCGCGACGAAGGCTAGACCGTCCCATTTCACAAGCCTCTCACTTCCGCACTTCTCGTACTTATAGTACACACCGTACGTAGTACGCGTAGTGTGCGTACTTCAAGCATGCAGTCTCTTAATTGGGACACAGCCATAGTGTGTGTTCTCTCATGTTCATCACTAGTCCGTTTGTTTCTTCCCTGCGCTTTCTCCCGAAGTCTTCCGTTCAGCTTAGTTTTGTTAGTCATTACCAGTTTAGGTCACCTTTAGGTTTTGTTTTGCTTGCTGTGTTTCTGTTTGTGCCACCAGACTGTAAATAAACCTCCTAAACTTCTACATTCTGAACCTTCTCAACTCTGAACAGATTATGAAACACTGAATGATTTCAAGCACACACTTGTCTATCAAACGTATATCTTTGATTCTTTATACAGATTGTGGCGCTGTGGTCTGTCAGAGAGGAGTTGTGATTATCTGGCAGCATCGCTGAAGTCCAACCCCTCCCATCTGAGAGAGCTGGACCTGAGTAACAACAACCTGCAGGATTCAGGAGTGAAGCAGCTGTGTGGTTTTCTGGAGAGTCTAGGATGTGGACTTGAAACTCTGAGGTCAGTCACCATGATTTAGTTGTGCTGAGATGAATATGAAGTAAAAGTTTTGCTGACTGCAGACATAAGGCTGATATTATATTGATTCACACTGAGGATCTTCTGTTCTGCTTTCTACTTCTCTGGGTTAGTCCATTGACTGTAGCAGAAGAATGTTCACATTCCAAGCAGTGAAACTCAACGTATGGCCAGCGGCCCTCCACAAGGTGCCAACCGGGCTACCAAGCTTTCCTAATTCAGATTAACTGGGAACTGTTCTTCCTCACAGTTCTAAGTATCAGACACAACAATGAATATTCCGCAGTTTACTTTCTTAAGCAGGTCAAAAGTCACGGCACACAGTAATTAGAATAGAATAAATAATAGAATAACATTAGGTATTGCACAGTGGTGTTGGTGGTTGTGGAGGTTGTGCAGTCTGTTAATGGAGTGCATTTGAGAGTTCAGAGTTGTTGTGGCTTTTGGGAAGAAACTATTTTTGAGTCTGTCTGTCTATGTGCTCATGCATCTGTAGCCAGGTTGAACAGGTCAGAACCAGGGTGGGAGCTATCCTTGATGATGTTTGTAGCTCTGCTGTGGCAGTTGGAGGAATAGATGTCCAACAGGGAGGGGAGAGGGCAGCCAATGATCTTCTGTGGTGCCTTGACTATTCTGTGAAGCCTCTCCCTGTCTGCCATGATGCACTTCCTGAGGACCCTCAGCCGACTTTACAACTTTTAAAAGTGAAGCCATGTGGTTCCTTGAATAAAAAAACTACTTTTTAAAGTCTTGTTCGTGTTTTTTATGATAAATGCACAACTTTAATGTGAAAAACTCAGAGTTTTTTCTCATGTGTTTATTTGAATCTGCTTCCTGTTGGCTTCAGCTGTTTGCATTTTCCATTTTCTAAGCTTCTACATTCTGAACCTTCTTCAGCTCTGAACAGATTATGAAACATTGAATCATTCCAAGAACACACTTTGTCTAATATGCTTACATCTTTCATTCTTTATACAGATTGAAGGACTGTGGTTTGTCAGAGATCAGCTGTGATTATCTGGTAGCAGCGCTGAAGTCCAACCCCTCCCATCTGAGAGAGCTGGACATGAGTGGAAACTACAACCTGCAGGAACCAGATGTGAAGCAGCTGTGTGAGCTTAAGGAGGGTCCAGACTGCAGACTCGAGGTGCTGTGGTCAGTAAAGTGTTGGATTGAGTTTGTGGTGCTTCTGCAGTATTGTACTAAACACAGTCAGCATTAAACAAAGATCCAGTTTTTTCTGTAAAGCTGCAGCTTCTCAGTGAAGCTGTGAGAGGAGAATGGTGACAGGCTTCAGGATTGGACACAAACACTTCCTGTTTCCGCCTGACCTTCCTACCTTTATGGTCACACATGCTCTGATCAAACACTGTCAACAGCCAATCAGCTCTCTGAAAAAACCAGCATGCAGACCAATGACTGCATTCATTTCCAAGTTTAAAGCAGTGAAGAACACAGTCTGTAGGTGATGAAGAATTTAGTGAGACCAGATGTTTGGATGCAATTCCTTCAGTGAACAGCAGGAGCCATTACATCTGGATTGTTGGGGTTGTTTTGGGGTTCCTAAAGAGCTCAGAGTGGACAAACCAAGGTTATTCTAATGAATGAAAGTCCAAACTAAAGCTAGGAGTGAAAAACATTTTCATGAACTTAAACACTTATATCCTCTGCTTTTCCTTCTTCTCTCTGCAGGTGGAGGTCATGGTAAACAGGACAGTGTGTGTGCTGAGAGAGGATGAGCTGTGTCCTGGTGATCCAGAGAGGTTGAAGCAGCAGTGTAGAGACGCTCTGACTGGGCCATGTTACTGGGAGGTGGAGTGGAGAGGAGAGCTTCATCCAGCACTGACTAACAGAGGATTGTAAAGAAGTGCAGATGATTGTCAGTGCTGCAGACTGATGTGTGTTGTGTGTATCTTTTTTGTGGTGAATTTCCACAACGTGGTTGGCTCGCTATCTGTCATGACCATAATCTCATCCTGGTCCTGGTGCGTTCCTATCCTTTCCAAAAAAAACCTGACCTATAACCAAGGTCATATAATTTACATTATATTCAGTCTATACATCAAATGTATTATTTAAGGTTTAAATGAATACTTCAAATATTGCATCATCCTCATGTTTACATATTAAATCTTCTATGTTCTAAATCTAGTCTAAGGAGCTTGGAAAGAAAAGCGTCTGTACTTCTTTCTTTTAAAGAACTCCAGATGCTTTTCTTTCCAAGCTCCTTAGACTACGATGACCTGCATGATTGAGAACCTTCACAGACATGTTCTAAATCTAGTTAACATTCAACCGTCACATTTATCAAATATGAGAACTAAACATTCAACTACTCACATATTTAATCAGATACTGGACATGAAGAGGTTTTCTGAATGTTATATATTTTAAAATGTTTCTGAAAATATATGAAATCATAATAAATGTATATCATTCAAAGTTTACACTGGGTAGCAAGTGCAAGTTAAACTGAAGCTGCCTGTGTAGCAGCAGAAGCATTTTAGGAAAGTGACATTGCACTTTCTTTTTAGACATAAATGTCATGGTGGACGTTGAACTATCAGGGGAAAAGCTGTTAAGTCATGATATCAGAGGAGATTTTTTCATCAGATTTGACAAAATATTCTGAACATTAATGTTTGTTGTCCTGTTGACTTTTGAAATTTATGAAAATATGCACTTACACAGTGGTTTATTTGGCATCATGAACACATGATCAGATTACAGAACTCATATGGAATCATGACACAAACATGGTGTCAGAGTTTTACCCTTGATACTGCTGTATAAACAGAAGCTCACTCAGGAACGAGGTCACAGAGCTCAAGTTTTCACTCGCGAGAGGGAAGCAGTTGTCTCCAAAACACTTCAACTTGCTTTCCCCCTGCAGGTTGTTTTTATTGGTTACACACATTATTATTCATAAAGCTTGTTGCTGTATTACCTAAGAGAAATTGCTATATCTGGTTACAAAGTGTAATTGTGCAAGCATGGGTATACAATGTGTATGGTTATATGATGGGAGTGCAGCCCTCCCAGGATGTTGTCGGTAGAATCTGTTCTTCTCAAGGCTGCTTGTTCCCCTTATCGAGGTCTTGCACGTACTCACATGCGTGGGTTACATAGAGAGAAAACAGAAGCATTCTAGCTTTATAAATGGCATCCTACAACACATGCATTACACCTAACACATGGTTTTACGTGCTTTTAGTGACAGGCATTGGATTTCAAGCTGAGGATACAACGATGTGATACAGATTTACAGCACATAAAGAAGAAATATTAAACCCATCACCATATCTGAACTAAATCAAAACAAATATCCTGCTACAGTTTAATGGTGAACCAATACTGTTGAATATCTGCTGATACAAGCAGGAAACTCATGTTCCCATCAAACTGTCCAGTTTACAGGTGAATCCTTGATTTTTATCAGTAAGGGTTCATTTGTTTAATGAGTCCTGATCAAACTAAAGGATTTTAGGTGGAAACAATCAGGAGCCCTGGTAAAATGATCACTCACCCATCAGAAGAAGCAGAAACAGACTCCACTGCATCGTCGCTCTGTCACATGAAAGTGACTTTTCTTTCATTTGGAGGAAACAATGAATCCAGCAGCTCTTCACTGTTTGATGGACACACACATCAGCTCTTTATATTAAACACAGCTATCTAGTTTATCATGCACTGCTATAAGAAATATATGCCATATAATATAAACGATCATCTATTTAAGATTGGCCATGAAGAAAAAAATCAATAGTTCAAATGTGGTCCACACAGCACCTCTGTACCCACAAACATGAAATGATCCTGCAAGTTTGAAACTTACATCTTCTTTTTCTCTCGTGTTCATGGACACAGCTCTGCAGTAAATAATCATCTGTACTAGTACACATTCTCTTTGTACTCAGCATGTCAATATTAAGATACAGATTTCATGACATAAAGAAACAGTGTAGATATCAGTTATGAAATTACTTGCTTACATTAACCCATAGAAAAAGGACAGGAAACACCTCACTTTTTCAACATGATACTGGTGCAGGAGAGAGCTGTGAGCCAAGCTTTGAACACCAGTACCTACTCTTGGATGAAAAGGGGATGTGAATTCCATGTTTGGTTTTCTCCAGTAAACTCTGAAGAAATATCTAAATTATAAACCTTTTTGTTCTTAATTTATATTACTGGGTGTACTGGTCAATTGGAAACTCTAAATTGCCCACAGATGTGAATGTGAATGCAAATTGTTGCCTGTGTCTCTGTTAGCCCTGCGACAGACTTGTTACATGTCCAGGGCCTACCCTGCCTCTTGTTGTAAGACAGCTTTCTCAAAGGTGTTAAAAAGTGAATGTCCACAATTATGGACATTCAAACGTGCAAGCTCCATGAACAAGCACAGCTATGGATGCCAGCTGCGTTCGTAGTTCTGCAAACTTTGACCCCCACAGAGTCGAGGTTTTTACTTCAATCAGCTGCATTTCGAGTTCGCATTAACTGGCATTAACTCAGCCAGTTAATGCGAGACAAATCCAGATGCTCATTAAAGCTTTCTGGTTTAATCAGAAAAGAAAACATTGGTCCATGCACCTGAAAGTCCTGAAAACAGATTGTGAATTCTGTCTCGAGTCTACGGATGTATCCGTATATTTCCGTGGTGCTGATGCTGCCATGAGCGGAGAGCTCCTGAAGCATTTGAAGTGTTGGAATGCGGAAATTTCAAAATCGCTTGAAAAAACTGCCAGCTAGCAACATTCCTCTCACCAGTAGGCTAAGTTATTTAAAAAATGAAAAATGAAAATAAATATTATTATGCAAATTACCCCAAAAACAAAATAAACTATTTCCAAAAGTGTAATTTGAGTTTTAAGTATCTCTGAAACTATACAGAAAGGCATGAACTCAAACATGAATTTTAAAAACACCAGCATATCTTTGTAAATGCCCTACAGGAAAAAATATATATTTTCCGGGAAAATGACATCACTTCCTGTTTCGGGCAGGTAATGGAGGACATCAGATCATGCTGACGTCTATTCCAACATAGGAAGTGTTATGAATAGCTGATCGGATTGGCAAAGCGTGTTTCTGGAATATTATGTTTTTATTGCTGCAAGTAGTTTTTCTGCAATTTTTGCAAAACTATATGTGTAAGGAAACCATTACCTAGGACAAGATGAATGCATAAGATATTAGTACAACTCCTCCAGTTTCATATGCAAAAATAATAATAATAATAATTATTGCGCTAGCTTATGTGGTTGCAATTTTAGCAGACTTTAAAAATAGTTACGCAAAAGGGATAAGGATACAAATTGCTGAGTGGGTTCAAACTTACCCTTGGTAAAAGAAAATTAGATTTCTAGCTAAGTGGGAACATGAACTGCCCAGGTGTGCTGCCATTTTGGAAATGATGTCATGGGTTCCCAGAGTCACTTACTTGTCACATGACTGCATCAGAATGTTCAGTAGATGTCACTTCTTCATTTCATTTCTCAGTGCTTAATGGGGCGTGGCACATGTGTCTCTGTGGGTTCTTATTGGTTAATAGTCAGACTTCAGAGTGAACTGACCAACAACACAACACTGTGTGTTCACTTCAACTGGAGCAGCAAGTCATACTGTAGATGATGAAAGGTGATGTTCCTGGCATTGTGCTTTTTTAAGTTTGTAATATGTTGCTAATCAGTATCACTCTCTTCTCTTCTCAACAACTGCTCTGCTGACACACCCTGTTTTAAATATTTAGTGTTTTATTTATGTTATTTGCTTTGTAATCTTCTGTAGTTATTTAATGTTTTTACCTGAACTCTGTAGGTAGGGTAAAACAAAGGAAGCCAAACACGAATGGACTACATACAGAGGACACGAGAGGGTGAACACTAAGGGGGGGAATTAACTGTGAGAAAACTGACAACAAGAAGCAAAACTATACACCCTAAAGAATACATAACATAAACCCTAACCCTTCACTACAAGCATTTCACCTCATGTCATACTGTGTATGGGTGTGTGTTGTTGCAGGAAACGTTCTGTTAGAATGATTTTTGCATAAGGAATATATTTGCTGTATTTGAATATTAAAATAGTGAACTTTCTAACTTTGTTCTCACCACAGGTTCACTCAGGGACAGACACCTGCTGATCTTTGAAACAATGACATAGTAAACCTTAAGAAACAGAGGTCATACAGACGTCATAAAGACGTCGTAGGGCATGAAATTTGCACCAGCTACTGAATAACTCAGAAATAAGCGGAGTAGAATCTATTTATTCTGAGATTAAATTAACTGAGAACTATACAGACATTAAGAGATGGATGAGGGTGTTACATAGTCTTACTGACCACTCAAAGTACTTTAACTATTAGTCACATTTTTTCATGTTGTGCTTTTATTATTAAAAACAACTATTTGGTTTAAAAGTTTATTCAAACACAGTGAATTCCATTAACAAAACTTCATAGCTTCTCTGTATTGTTACTTCATATAGCCGTCACCAGATTTTAACCACAACATCAATATAATAAAACTTACACATTGTATAGTTGTAAAGGTACAGGTGCATGCATACATCATTTTTTCTATAGAGAAATTAACTTTTTGTTTATGTAGGAAAATAAAAAATACACTAAATAAAACCTAAAACGTCACTGTGAAAAACTATATCTCTCACAATCCCTCTAAAGAATCCCTTCACAAAACACAACCAAAAACCAGCTGAGGAGATAAGAAGCTGTTGGTGCTGTTTACAGTGCTTTTAATGTTTAGAACAGAAGAAATTAAACTTATTATTATCAGGCTTACTGACCCACTTCTGCTCTCCTGCTGTATCCATGGCTCCAGACATGTCACAGACATCGACTTTCCTGTTAGAGTCCCAGTTATTATATCCAATGACGTCATCAGTGACCCAGAACCAGAAGCCCAGAGTGCAGGTGTAGCGCAGCCCCAGCCAGACAAAAGGAGTGGAGGCATTTTTGGCCTTTTCCTGGAGCCACGCCTGCTCTCGAAGGCTGGTGATGGAAACCAGGTCATGGTGTTTCTCTCTGCAGTAATAAAGGGCTTCCTCCCAGGTTTTCTCTTCATGGATCAGGATCACGTTTTCTGTCACCACAAAACCCAAAGAGCTCTGAGTCTTTGCTGTGCTTTATGAACAATGACAGACATGAACAGTCCACACTTACAGAAACAAGACAAACAGGCCAAAACATTAGGACGGTTACACCTGTGACTGTGTAGTGCTGTGTAGGGTGCATTAGGTGAACAGCTCTAATGAACATTTATATAGTAAAGATGAGAAATGACAGAGAGCTTTGATAGGAGGGAGGAAGTTAATGATGTGGATGAAGAAGACAGTTTACATATATAAAAAATCTGTAAGTGTGCACTACATACAGAGGACACGAGAGGATGAACACTAAGGGGGGGAATTAACTGTAAGAAAACTGACAACAAGAAGCAAAACTATACACCATAAGAATACATAACATAAACCCTAACCCTTCACTACAAAGCAGGCGAGGAATCACAAGCCCCTCATCATCAGTGGCACGCCAGTGGAGAGAGTGGACAGTTTCCAGGAAGATTGCGATGGACCTCTCCCATCCCAACAATAGACTCTTCTCACTGTTGAGGTCTGGGAAGCGCTTCTGCTCCCTTAAGGCTAAAACAGAGAGAATGAGGAGGAGCTTCTTCCCCCGGGCTATTCCAGCCCTGAACCAGGTATAGGACTGGACTCTGCCACACATCACATCATCACACGCACTCTGGTTTTTCTTCTTGCACACTTCCTATAATTTATCTTTTCTTTTCTTTTGACTAATAATCTCTTACGTAAACTGGTATTTGCACATTTTTTCTGTAAATTTCTAAGTTAAAGCTGTAAATTTTGTAGTAACCTGTAAATTTGTATATCTTACTGTAAAGCTACTGTCATTTAATGGTTGGGCACTGCACAGCTACAAGCATTTCACCTCGTGTCATACTGTGTATGGCTGTGTGTTGTTGCAGGAAACGTTCTGTTAGAATGATTTTTGCATAAGGAATATATTTGCTGTATTTGAATATTAAAATAGTGAACTTTCTAACTTTGTTCTCACCACAGGTTCACGCAGGGACAGACACCTGCTGATCTTCGAAACAATGACATAGTAAACCTTAAGAAACAGAGGTCATACAGACGTCATAAAGAAGTCATAGGGCATGAAATCTCCACAAGCTACTGAATAACTCAGAAATAAGCGGAGTAGAATTCCCAGGTTTTCTCTTCATGGATCAGGATCACGTTTTCTGTCACCACAAAACCCAAAGAGCTCTGAGTCTGTGCTGTGCTTTATGAACAATGACAAACATGAACAGTCCACACTTACAGAAACAAGACAGACAGGCACAAACATTAGGACAGTTACACCTGTGACTGTGTAGTGCTGTGTAGGGTGCATTAGGTGAACAGCTCTAATGAACATTTATATAGTAAAGATGAGAAATGACAGAGAGCTTTGATAGGGGGGAGGAAGTTAATGATGTGGATGAAGAAGACAGTTTACATATATAAAAAATCTGTAAGTGTGCACTGAGTCAATGTCACTGGTTCTGCAGTTAATAATTAAAGATTTTCCTCAGTTCTAATAAACAGTGTGGTTAAATTGTACAGCTCAGAGAGAGCCAACTGAGATACAAAAACATAAATGACCTAAATCCTCTCAGTGATTCCAGCGGTTCATCTATTGGACAAACAGCTGAGATAAATCTGTGTAAACTCACCATCATAGCAGAAGAAAGGCTTTCTTTGGTCACATCCAGCAGAGCTCCATCTTCCTGATCTCTCTAACAGAGTCGTACCACATGTCCTGCTGTTTAGTCCATCATTAAATGAGTCCATGTCCCAGTATCTGAAAGAGAAGTTACTCCCATCTGACCACCTCCAGGTGTCTCTGAACAGGCCGATCCACAAAGCTGTAGAGTTCTGCAGCTTCTTAAACTCTTCACTGTATATCTGATCGAGTCCACTGGCCAGGTTGGTGTGATGCTGTCTGCAGTAGTTCTGAGCCTGAGTCCAGGTCACAGACGTCTCAATCAAATGAAAGGTTTTATTGTCTTTCAATGTTTCTGTCAAATCAACAGAAAAGAACGTCTTTATCAACTAATTTGTCTCATTCCTAAAACTGTCTCTTTCAGGAACATATGACATAACACAGATTATAAACTAAATTATAACTTTATTAAATATTGTATTATTACATTACTGTCCACATAATCTCACCGTTATAGCAGATGAACGGATACGTGCGACTACATGGTTCATCTGTCCATGTCCTGTTTGTCATCACACAGTTCTCCGGGTATGCTCCATCATTTGGCTCTCCAGCTGTCCAACAGGTCTTATTTTCAGTGTATTCCTCCCCCGGCAGAGACCAGTGCCACGTCCTGTTGTCTCTTCCTGGCTCGCTGTACAGTCCAATCCAGGCTTCTGTTTGATTCTGTGCAGAGTCATTAAGTTTTCTCATGTCTGTCAGGTCAAACACTTTGGCCAGGTCTGTGTAGTTCTCTCTGCAGTATGCCCGTGCTGCATCCCAGCTCATCTGTTCTTTAATAAAGTGGTACTCATACAGGTGACATGTGATGAAGACACACTGACCTAAAACAGAAGAAATACTGTTGAATATCTGCTGATACAAGCAGGAAACTCATGTTCCCATCAAACTGTCCAGTTTACAGGTGAATCCTTGATTTTCTCAGTAAGAGTTCATTTGTTTAATGAGTCCTGATCAAACTAAAGGATTTTAGGTGGAAACCATCAGGAGCCCTGGTAAAATGATCACTCACCCATCAGAAGAAGCAGAAACAGACTCCACTGCATCGTCGCTCTGTCACAGGAAAATGACTTTTCTTTCATTTGGAGGAAACAATGAATCCAGCAGCTCTTCACTGTTTGATGGACACCAGCACTTTATATTAAACACAGATATCTAGTTTATCACACACTGCTGTAAGAAATATATCATTATTCTTAATAAATGATCATCTATTTAAAATTGACCATGAAGACAAAGCAATAGTTCAAATGTGGTCCACACAGCACCTCTGTACACAGACATGAAATGAGCCTGCAGGTTTGAATCTGGTTCTTCTCTGGTGTTCATGCAGACAGCTCTGCAGTAAATAATCATCTGTACTAACACACACTCTCTATGTACTCTGCATTTCAATATTAAGATACAGACTTCCCCACTGACACAAAGACACAGTGTAGATATGAGTCATGAAAGGACTTGTTTTTATTTCGCTATGGAAAAAGAAACTTTCAACGGTCTATTAAGATGGAAGAGGAAGTGCAAATATAATATCTAAATATAACTTCCTATTGTTTGTACAGACTTTTTAATGTGATGCTGGTGCAGGGGAGAACTGTGATAGAAGCTATGACTCGATTTTACATCCCAGGTTTAAACACCAGTACCTACTCGTCCATGAAAAGGCGGTGTGAATATCATGTTTTGTTTGCTCCAGTAAATTCTGAAGAAATACCTAAATGATCAACCTTTTACTTCTTAATTTACATTACTGGATGTACTGGTTAATTGGATACTTAGACATGAGTGTGGGTGCAAATTGTTGTCTGCGTTAGCCCTGCGACAGACTCATGACCTGTCCAGGGTGTACCATGCCTCTCACCCTAAGACAGCTATTAAAACCAGAACAAAAGGAAATAAACATCACAGTATAAGAAATGACCTGAATTATCTAAATCTAATTAATCTAATTTGAGCTGATGCTGATTTTGTTCAGGAACAGTAATCCAGTGTAGAGAGGCCCAGACTGAGGTAATATGCTCCTTCTGTTTTGTGCCAGTAAGCAGACGAGCAGCTGCATTTTGGACCAACTGGAGACAATAAAGAGAGGCCTGCTCCAAACCAAAAGTACAGAGAATTGCATGAAGGCCATAGAGTTTAGTTTGGGTCTGAGAAGACCACCTTCTGTAAAGAGGACTGACTGTAAATGCATGACACACACTCCAGATCTTTATTCGTAAAAACTTTTGAAATCCATGGATAATTTCCTACCACTTTACAGTCCTGGGAAATCTCCCCAAACACATTTAAGGTTGCCGTGGTAACATGATAAATGTAGAAAAGGGAAAGAGGCATAAACACTTTTGCTGTGAACACTTTGACTTGTTCATAATGATCTCGTTCTTATATGGTTACATTTGTTGCTGCTGTCCCTTTAAATAGTAAATAATTAAATGTTCTGGACTTCCAGTAAATCTCAGCATTGCATGTTCAGAGCCTTTTGTATTTCTTTATTTAAGATTTTTGTGATGCAACTGTAGAATAGTCATTTTTATGCCTTCAGTTCAGCTCACAAACTGCATTGTAAAACGTTTCTGTATTAAAGGTGAGGTTTCAAACATGTGATTGTTTTTATAATCATTTTATTTAGTTTGTGAGGAATAGTTCATTCTCGTCACCAGCCAAAATCTTTTAAAGCACTAAACAAGGAAAAATACTGTGAATGCACGCTACACATCACCCTGCTGTTCCCACAAATGTAAAATAATGTGACATCTTTTAAACTGCATTAATATAAAGCAGTTTCTAATAATAACCACTGCCAGAGCCTTATGATGAATGTATATTTGATTTGTCGTACACTTCAGACCACTTCACTGTCTCACCGTATGAATCAGGGAGACTGTTTAGACTTTATGCTTAGAAATATATATTTATATATGCGTAGAAGTATATAATCATTTGTAGATTGAAAGAATGTCTCATCCTAGGAGGTCTGTAACAACTCTGTGTAGCATGAAGAGGGGAGTGCGTTCACTCCTCTCCAGAGTGTTCTGGCATAGATCACACACCTCTTGGGATCGTGAGCAAGGTTGTATCTTCTCTTCTGATATACGGTATAGCAAACACACGTATATCTGTTTAAATATAAGTGCCCTTTGTTTAGATGAACTGCTGGACTACCAGACCAGCAGGTTTAGGGAAGTCGTTTATGGGGTCAAACTCTGCCGACCCGCCGACCCCCCACAAACTTAGTCACTGCTCGGTGACATTCGCCTGAAAGGAGACGCTACCGGTAGACTGCAGCGAGAACTGCCAGCCAGACTCTGTCTGTCTCTCTCATCATGGTCACCTAAATGCACAGTAATAGCAGGTTTTGTAATAAGGCAGATCGCGCTAACATAATATGCACTGTTAGTTGATTATTTACCTGCTGCATTAACGGGAGAGGACGTGCAAACGTTACTGCTGCTGCTGGGTTGAGATTCACGAGTCCGGAACGGAATTAAAAACACGACATTCATTTAAGGTCATCGCGTGTTTTGTGAGCAAATGCTTTTGCATATTCGTAGTGTTTCCTCCTTTAAATGAAATATCTACTTTGCAAGTATTGCAAGTTGCCCCGTTGTCATCCATTCTCATAAAGTATAACCAAACTTTTGAGCGTTTGAGCCGCTTAGGGCCCCTGCCAGGTAAATGACGCTCCGCAACGTGGTGACGTCATTCGGGGCGACTGGAATCGATAAGGGGATCGTTTGCAAAAATGGCAAACAATACCAAGGAATTGAAACAGTGGGAACCGGTTCTCAGCAAGAACCGGTTTTCGATACCCATCCCTAACACACACACACACACTGTTAGAGTCAAATTGTTGAATGTTGTCATTGTGTTTCCTAAATTTGTAAAGTCTTGGTTCAAACTGTGTGATCAAAGACATTGCCCCTCCCCAGCCTGTCGAGGTTTTGGGGGAAAGCTGTAGTGTTTTATCACAGACGCATCCCATGTGAAGGTTCTGTTTCTTGTGTTTTGGTGAGCAGGAGGTCACACAAACACACACACACACCAATGAGCCCACCATTTGAAACATGATATCAGTTTTAACTGAAGAAACATCATCAGTGAAGAAAAACCAGAGACCAGGTAAACACATCAAATAAATACAAAAGATAACAAGGCAAATTATATTAAATAATAGAAATTAATTCAAATAGTGTAAGCAGAGCAGTTGTTGAGAAGAGAGTTTTGGTTAATGATACAGTGGCAGATCTGACTGATGATCCCAAATTAGCCAACAAAACAGCACAATGTCAGGAACATCACCTCTCATCGTCTGCAGCATGACTTGCCGCTGCAGTCGAGGGGCGCACACAAAGTTTTGTGTTGTTGGTCAGTTCACTCTGAAGTCTGACTATTAACCAATGAGAACCCACAGACTCACAGGTGCCACGCCCCTTTAAGCTCTGAGAAAAGTTCCTTTTAAAGTTTTAACCATGACTTTTAACTAATGAAATCAACAAGTGACATGTACTGAACATCCTGATGCAGTCATATGACAAGTAAGTGACTCTGGGAACTCATGACATCATTTCCAAAATGGCAGCACACCCGGGCAGTTCATGTTCCCACTTAGCCAATTCTAGAAATCTAGTTTTCTCTTAACAAAAGTAAGTTTGAACCCACTCAGCATTCTTATCCTTTAATGTGTGGTTGATTTATCTCCATGGCTGGAAACCTGGTTTCCAAAACCTGCTGAAACAAAGAAGCTTCCACACAGATGTTGGCACTAGTCTGATGGCTTTGGCTGAACACCATTAAGAACTGACAACAATAATATGAACATGGTATTGATGATACATAATGTTATTTTCTGTTCTCTTCTTGCACTTTTCTTGACATATGTGTATGTCTTTACTAGTTTATTACAGAAATCTGGTCTGTTCCCTGCAGTAGGTTGTTGAAAATACCTCTAATATAAAGCAAGATTTGTTTTTTAGCATGCACATTTGTGTGATGTAAAACAAAGCTGTCAAATAATTTGTTGTTAAACCAATCCAGCAAATGTTTGATGATCATGTGTTATGGAAATCCAAATAAGAACTAAATTCTGTGTTAATAAGCAAAGGCCTGTCTGGCAGATTCATTTCCAAATAAGGAATAAACAAAGTAGAAATGTTACTGGGTTCTTATGTGTTAATAGTTGTGATTGCCAAACGTTGAAGCTTGTATTGAAAAACGGTTCATTACTCGAAGCTTTTCAACACAGTCCTCTCTGGTGACATCTGGTGGCCAAAAATATGAAGACCAGCTTGAATCTACAAAATAAAATGACCTTCTTCATTATGAATGTCCACTACACAGAGTGGAGTTCACAACTCTGTCTGATATTGGGCCACCATTGTGTTGCTTTCAACATTAATTTTCTGGGGTGAAAAAATTATGTTTATTTTCCTAACAAATAAATGTCATCAACAACCTTTCCTTATTTAAACATGTGCCATGGTGTGGTGTTTTTTTGCTTGTGCCACCGTGATGCTGGTAAATACAATAGATGAAAAATACATATAATATCAATATAATAATGTACAACACATTATGGAGTACGCTTCTACTCTGAGATCCTGCCTCCATGTACTTATGGAATTAACCACTGGACAGCTGGACAGGTATGTTTATAAATAGTATTATATTAGGTCAAATTCTTTATATGTGACCTGGAGGTAGAATTGATTGTGAACTTGTAAAGTAAAAATGGCCAAGTCTGCATGTTTTCATGGAGACAATTTCTCCTGCCTTAGAGAAAATCCTCTTGCATGGAACAGAAGAGGCTGGAATGCACAGAAACTGGTAGAGATGCAGGTTTACAGTCTTCCTGGGTCCCACAGACTATCAGCTAAAAAGAATAAACAAATTCAATTGTTGCACATTTTGTAGAATAAAAATTTAAGATTATTTAAAAAAATAATATATTTTTTGTTAAATTTAAAGAGTCAAATATTTTTATCATGAAAAGCAGATTTTTGTTAAGCTATTTGAAGTTTTTTACGTTATCAAATCCAATAAACAAGCAAAAAGACAAAGCAAACAACAAGAGCAGAAAGCTGTCAAACCCAACCGACTGACCAAAATCAACTCAAAAGACTCCCACACATGGCATGACCGCAGAGCTGTAGCAGAAGAAAAACAAGGGATGCACATGGACTTGAATCAGGACACAGGAAAACTACCAGCAGCTCACATGGACTATGATAGTAACTGTAAACTCAATGAGTGTTTTAAATCAGACATATTTCACATTGGCTATTTTGATATCAAATACCAGTTACATGTCTTTTTTTTTTCCTGTTGGCCAGCTGCTGTGACACATGTTTGTGCTCTGATGCAGTCATTAAAATAAGAAAAAACAACCATTAAAGAGAGCTCGCTATTCGCTGGAACGTTCAAGACAATTCTACTACACAGCAAAGCAAAACACGAGTAGGCAAAGTTCTTTGTTTCTCGGATACGAGGAAGACCAACTCGACAAACGCTGTTCCTTCGCTTGTTGCTCTCGTCCGCTCCCTCATGACACTGCTCTTTTATTGAGGTTATATGAATATACATATGACATCTTACAAAGGTATACATACAAACAAAGAGTACCTTGTCTGTGTGTGTGTGTGTGTGTGTGTGTGTGTGTGTGTGTGTGTGTGTGTTGGTGTGTGCGTGTGCGTGTGTGTGTGTGTGTGTGTGTGAGACAGAGAGAGAGAGAGAGAGACACTATGGCCATCTCACTTATGAAAAGCCACGTGCAGATATGCAGAAGCTGCCTGAGGTATAAAAATCTAGCTGTTTAGTTACATATACATACACATACAGAGAAGTGCGATTGGGGAAAGTGGAGACACCTGAGGAGAATGAAACACAAGTGGGCAAAATGAAGGCAGACAAGAAAAAGGAAGCCAAACATGAATCGACGACATACAGGGGACACGAAAGGGCTGAACACTAAGAGTGGAATTAACTGTAAGACACCTGAGAACAAGTTTCAAAACTAAACACCACAAAGAATACATATCACAAATATAAGTATAAACATTAAACAAACCATGAGTCACAAATATGAACAAAATCCATCCCATCCAAATCTGAATTTATTTGTGAATTTAAACTAAAAGATTTATAAGAAGATTAAAACAGGGATGGGGGGATATGTAGTTTTATAAAGTCTTCCTGATCACTCAAAGTACTTTAACACTTTGTTTCATGATGTAATTTGATTATTAAAAACAACAACTGTGGTTTAACAGTTTATTCATCAACAGTGAATTCAATTAACACTTCATAACCTTTTTGTATTATTAATTTATATAAAACCATCACCAGATTTTAACCACAACATCAATATAATAAAACCTACACATTGTATAGTTTCTGTGTGAATAGATTCTTTTTCAATAACAAAATTAAGTTTTTGTTGATAAAAAGTGTGCTAGATAAAACCTAAAACATCACTGTGAAAAAGTACATCTCTCACAATCCCTCTAAAGAATCCCTTCACAAAACACAACCAAAAACCAGCTGAGGAGATAAGCAGCTGTTGGTGCTGTTTACAGTGATTTTAATGTTTAGAACAGAAGAAATTAAACTTATTATTATCAGCCTTACTGACCCACTTCTGCTCTCCTGCTGTGTCCATGGCTCCAGACACGTCACAGACATCATCTGTGCTGTTAGAGTCCCAGTTATTATACTCAGCGACCTCATCAGTGACCCAGAACCAGAAGCCCAGAGTGCAGGTGTAGCGCAGCCCCAGCCAGACAAAAGGAGTGGAGGCGTTTTTGGCCTTTTCCTGAAGCCACGCCTGCTCCTGGCGGTTGGTGATGGAAACCAGGTCATGGTGTTTCTCTCTGCAGTAATAAAGGGCTTCCTCCCAGGTTTTCTCTTCATGGATCAGGATCATGTTATCTGTCACCACAAAACCCAAAGAGCTCTGAGTCTTTGCTGTGCTTTATGAACAATGACAGACATGAACAGTCCACACTTACAGAAACAAGACAGACAGGCACAAACATTTGGACAGTTACACCTGTGACTGTGTAGTGCTGTGTAGGGTGTGTTAGGTGCACAGCTCTAATGAACATTTGAGGAAGAACAATGAGAAAAGAGAGAGAGCTTTGTGAGAACGGAGGAAGTTCATGATGTGGATGAAGAAGACAGTTTACATTTATAAAATATCTGTAATTAAAGGTTTTCCTCTTTTTTAATAAATGGTGTAGTTAAATTGTACAGCTCAGAGGAAGCCAACCAAGAGCAGAGCCTCATAAAAGGAGTTAAATAATTTATTGTGATTATAAAAATGGTCATAATAACAGCATATTATTGGTAGAAAATGTAAGTAAACATTTAAGGAATTAATTTACTTCAGACATATAACCGTCAAGATTTCTGTGGTTAAAGCTGTTCTTCATGGAGCTGGAACAACTATCAGCCAAAAATATGCACATATTACATTACTGACCTAAATCCTCTCAGTGACTCCAGCAGTTCATTTATTAGACAAACAGCTGAGATAAATCTGTGTAAACTCACCATCATAGCAGAAGAAAGGCTTTCTTTGGTCACATCCAGCAGAGCTCCATCTTCCTGATCTCTCTAACAGAGTCGTAGCACATTTCCTGTTGTTTACTCCATCATTAAATGAGTCCATGTCCCAGTATCTGAAAGAGAAGTTACTCCCATCTGACCACCTCCAGCTGTCTCTGAACAGGCCGATCCACAAGTTCACCTTAGAGGCTTTAGAGTTCTGCAGCTTCTTAAACTCTTCACTGTATATCTGATCGAGTCCACTGGCCAGGTCAGTGTGATGCTGTCTGCAGTAGTTCTGAGCCTGAGTCCAGGTCACAGATGTCTCAATCAAATGAAAGGTTTTATTGTCTTTCATCGTTTCTGTCAAATCAACATAAAAACATAAAAACATCTTTATCAACTAATTTGTCTCATTCTTCAAACTGTCTCTTTCAGGAACATACGATATAACACAGATTATAAACTAGATTATAACATTATTAAATATTGTTTTAGAATATTACTGTCAACATTTTCTCACCATCATAGCAGATGAACTGAAATTTGTCACTACATGGATAATCTTCCCACTTGTCTCCTGTCACCACACAGTTCTCAGGGTTTGCACTATAATCATTTGGCTGTCCAGCTCCCCAACAGGTCTTATTTTCAGTGTATTCCTCCCCCGGCAGAGACCAGTGCCACCTCCTGTTGTCTCCTCCTGTGATGTTGTACAGTCCAATCCAGGCTTCTGTTTGATTCTGTGCAGAGTCTTGAAGTCTTGTCATGTCTGTCAGGTCAAACACTTTGGCCAGGTCTGTGTAGTTCTCTCTGCAGTATGCCCGTGCTTCATCCCAGCTCATCTGTTCTTTAATAAAGTGGTACTCATACAGGTGACATGTGATGAAGACACACTGACCTAAAACAGAAGAAATACTGTTGAATATCTGCTGATACAAGCAGGAAACTCATGTTCCCATCAAACTGTCCAGTTTACAGGTGAATCCTTGATTTTCTCAGTCAGAGTTCATTTGTTTAATGAGTCCTGATCAAACTAAAGGATTTTAGGTGGAAACAATCAGGAGCCCTGGTAAAATGATCACTCACCCATCAGAAGAAGCAGAAACAGACTCCACTGCATCGTCGCTCTGTCACATGAAAATGACTTTTCTTTCATTTGGAGGAAACAATGAATCCAGCAGCTCTTCAGTGTTTGATGGACACGCAGCACTTTAAATTAAACACAGATAGATATCTAGTTTATCACACACTGCTGTAATAAATATATCATTATTCTTAATAAATAATCATCTATTTAAAATTGTCCATGAAGATAAAGCAACAGTTCAAATGTGGTCCACACAGCACCTCTGTACACAGACATGAAATGAGCCTGCAGGTTTGAAACTCACATCTGGTTCTTCTCTGGTGTTCATGCAGACAGCTCTGCAGTAAATAATCATCTGCACTAACACACACTCTCTATGTACTCAGCATTTCAATATTAAGATAGAGACTTCCCCGTGACGCAAAGTCACAGTGTAGATGTGAGTTATATAAGGACTTGTTTTTATTTCCCTATGGAAAAAGAAACCACTGAACCTTGGACTGTCTATCAAGATGAAAGAGGAAGTTTAAACATATTATCTGTTTACACAACCTTTTTTAATGTGATGCTGTTGCAGGAGAGAGCTGTGAGAGAGGTTATGACTCGATTTTATATCTCAGGTTTTAAACACCAGTATGTACTCCTGCATGAAAAGGGGATGTGAATATCATGTTTGGTTTTCTCCAGTAAATTCTGAAGAAACGTGTTAATTATCAACCTTTCCTTCTTACTTCATAATACCGGGTGTACTGGTTAATTGGAAACTTGGAATGACGTACATGCGCACACCTTCACACACGTTACTACCAAGCACTTCTCTGCAGTATCTCTCACATACACACCTACAGACACTAAGTTACTTTTTGCACAGTAGCCAGTATTTTGCACATTTCCTTTGCCCTGTCTCGTGTCTGAATCAACCTGTTCTGTCTAGTGTTGCACTGCCTTGTCTTGTTCTTTTGTAATCTTTGCACATTGCACTTTACATAGTCCCATGTTTGTCCGTTCTATGTCATATCTAGTACCAGAGTCTCTGAAAAGGCTCTGTTCACTCTGTACTGTACTTGACTTGATTCTAAATTGCCCATAGATGTGAATGTGAATTGTTGTCTGTGCCGATGTGTAAGCCCTGCGACAGACTGGCTACCTGTCCAGGTTACCCACATGGAAAAGAAATAGTAAAAACTTATAAAAGACTTGCATCAAATGTGGCCTACTTCATATAGTGAATCATATAAGGCTTACTCATGAAGACTCATGAAGGCCACATTCATATATTGTTTTAGTAAGTATCCAAAACATAAAAGTTTCATTTATATAATTTTTCTAGGGATCTTATATCTGTTTTCAGTCTTGTATGCTTTCATACAAGTAGCATTTTCAGTGGAAGAAACATTTTGTCACTCATCCAACCGACTTCTTCAGTCTCAGCTGACTGCAGGTTTCCTCAGCATATCAGCACAGTAACTGAAACCAGCCCACTGAATTAACAATGGGCTGGGAGGTCAGTTTATGATCATTAATACTCTCATGACCACTGATCAACAACCACTGATCAAAGCACACTGATCAATGACCTTAGGCCCCCTCTTCGATTCAGAGATGGTCTTTCCCTTTTCACGTAAATGGCCTCCTTGACTCCGCGCTCAAACCAGCGTTCTTCCCTGTCCAGGATGTTACATCCTCATTATTGAAAGAGTGTCCACTGGCCTGTAGGTGTAAATACACCGCAGGGTTCTGGCCTGACGAGGTGGCTCTTCTGTGTTGTGCCAACTGCTTCGGCAGGGGTTGTTTGGTTTCCCCCAATGTAGAAATCCTGGCAATCCTCCAGCCACTTATCACATTAAGATCACGGTAGACTAAATGTGAAGTTGATTCAGTGACTACAATATGAATAGTAAAAGTTTGCTGTGTTTTTACTGGTGAGAGTTGCTCCACACAGTTTACTAAGAGTCTTATGTTCCATATTTCTGGTCTCTTCCTCTGAAGTGTCAACATTTTGTTATGTTTTCATCACAAATGAGCAGAGTCCCACCCTGTTTGTCTGCAGCAGATCAAATGAGCCCGTCTAACATTACTGTACAAGCAGATTACTTCTGACTGGATCACTTTCAAATTTTCTTGGTTTTCTACCCACCTTAATTAGATGATACATGATTTTGCTGATCAGAATCAATTTATCTGCCATTTAAAAGTACATAAACTGTTAAATCTAAGAACCTTGTTATGGCTGAGAGGGCCAGACTGTGTGTGTGTGGACTCAAATGCAGACACAGAGAGAAGCAAGAAGACGTGAATACAGTGCTTTATTTACAGTGCCTAGTTTAATTACAGTGCAGGAAACTATGAAGGCTATGAACTGTGAACTATGAACTGTGAACAATGAACTGTGAACAATGAACTGTGAACAATGAGGCCAGAACTATGAAAAGTGAAACTCTGTGCGCTATGACTAGATGCAAGAGTTTAAGAACAGATCCTGGGAAGGGAAAAAGGTGGAGTTGCCTGGGTGGAGGTACACAGAGTCACTATAATGAGAAGAGACGGTCAGTAAGTGGCAGTCTAGTGAATCGCAGCTGGTTGATTGAACCATGATGGTTATGGCTTATGTATTTTACATCAACAAACAAATTATTGACGTGCTGAAAGCAGAAACAGTCAAATCTGCATGACTCGCAGACTTCTCATACTCACTTTCCATTCATGACATGCTTGCAAAGTTCAAGTCTTTATTAGAGTTAAATGAGCTTTGTTCAGTGTGGCGGGCTGTGGTCTGCGGTGCCGCTGCAGCGGAGATGGACTCACCTGCACAGCATCCGCAATCATGCCTCACACACTTCTTTACTGTCATTAGAATTTTGTTGTTGTTGTTGGTATGTTGAGCTGTGAGCAGAGAGCTGCAGCTACGTTTTGTACAGTAACCATGTGTGTTAGTAACAAAGAAATGCTGAAAAGCATGAAAACGCCATCAGGTCTGCCGCAGTTTGTTTACATTCACATATATTGGCACATTTTGACAGTGTAAACAGGAACACTTTGACTGACTCGGACACTGCACTGCAAAGACTCGAAATCTTATCAAATATGTTTGTCTTATTTCTAGTCAAAAATATCTCATTGCACTTAAAAATAAGATAAAATCAGCTAAAAAATAACATTTTAGTAAGATATATAAATTTGTTTTAAGAGAGTGAATCTTGAAACTAGAAAACTTTGACTTGCTCCATTGGAAGATTTTTGCACTTAATACATGATATTTTTGCTTGATATAATTGCAAAAATCTGCCAATGGAACAAGTCAAAAATTTCTAGTCTCGTACTTTAGCTAGAATGGAAAAAGACACAAAGCTCGAGTTACTCTGCATCTTTACTGGCTCTTCTTCTCTCACTCTCTCCCCCTCCCTCTCCTGTTTCTACTTCGATCATGAAACTGATCAATGATCAGCTGATCGGCTTTTCTCTCTTGTTTATTTATCGCCCACTTTGTGCCAGAAAGAAGAAACCAGCAGATAAACAACAGCAGCACGTTTAAGCTTGATCAGCTGTTGTTAGAATTTATTTAATATCACTTTCTAGTATCAGCTGATGTTTGCTGGAGCCACAGCCGTAAAGGTGCTGGTATCCAAACCGATATCCGATATATAACCGATATATCTGGTGAGAGGGAAACCTGAAGATGAAACCAGGAGATGTCCTTACTGAATCATCAGAGTTGAACAGGTGATGGAGAAACAGGTTTACCTTTTAGGCGACATGAATGAGTTGAAGGGAAGTTATGAGACAAATAACACCAGGATCATTTTGTGCATGTGTATTTGTACATGTTCAAGATTTAGGGCAGTGCAGCTGTCTGTTCACCTGCTGTTGATTCTTGAACTTCATTTTGTCTTCAGGGAGAGGTTGGTTGTCCTCGAAGCTTCTTTTTCAGGATAAGATGTAAATGCAGGCGAAGCTGTTAATTCTTCAGCCAAAACACGGGATGGGTATGATTCCAATTAAGATAAGATAAGATAAGATAAGATAACCTTTATTAGTCCCACCTGTGGGAAATTTGGACAGTGTAAAGTTACATGGAGAATTAGAAAAAGAAAAACACTGGAATAAGATATCAATAGATACTGTACACAATAGAATAGAATAAAATAAAATAAAATAGAATACAAATGCTATATACAATTGAGTATAATACAACGATGCCAGAAAAGACTTGCACTTGCACTTATTGTTATTGCTATTGCACATGTGTGGATGTGTGTGTTAGATCAGTTAAAGTCTTTGTTGTGGAGTCTGACAGCAGTGGGGAGGAAAGACCTGCGTAATCTCTCCGTCCCACACCGTGGGTGCCTCAGTCTCCCACTGAAGGAGCTGCTCAGTGCTGTCACAGTCTCATGCATGGGGTGGGAGATGTTGTCCAACAGGGATGACAGCTTAGCCACCATTCTCCTGTCACTCACCACCTCCACTGGGTCCAGAGGGCATCCTAGAACAGAGCTGGCCCTGCAGATCAGCCTGTTCAGTCTCTTCCTGTCCCCAGCAGAGATGCTGCCGCCCCAGCAGACCACACCATAAAAGATGGCTGAGGCCACCACAGAGTCATAGAAGGTCTTCAGGAGTGGGCCCTCTACTCCAAACGACCTGAGTCTCCGCAGCAGGTACAGCCTGCTCTGCCCTTTCCTGTAGAGGGCGTCTGAATTATGAGTCCAGTCCAGTTTGCTGTTCAGATGAACACCAAGGTACCTGTAGCTGTCCACAGCCTCGATGTCCATACCTTGGATGTTCAGTGGTTGCAGTGGAGGATGTTTGTGCCTGCGGAAGTCTACCACCAGCTCCTTGGTTTTACTGGCATTGATCTGGAGGTAGTTCAGCTGGCACCAGTCCACAAAGTCTTGAGTCAGTCCTCTGTACTCCTTGTCGTCCCCATCAGTGATGAGGCCGACTATTGCAGAGTCATCAGAGAACTTCTGCAGGAAGCACTGGGTGGAGTTGTGGGAGAAGTCTGCAGTGTAGATGGTGAAGAGGAAGAGTGCCAAAACCGTTCCCTGTGGGGCCCCCGTACTGCAGACGACCCTGTCCGACACACAGCCCTGAGTCCTCACATACTGCGGTCGGTCGGTGAGGTAGTCCAAAATCCAGGTAGTGAGGTGATGGTCCACTCCAGAGTTCTCCAGCTTGTCCTTCATGACCGTGGGAAGAATAGTGTTGATGCATGAGGTGAATGACGGCATCATCCGCTCCAATGCCAGGTTGGTAGGCAAACTGAAGTGGGTCTAGTGATGAGCTCACCAAGCGCCGAAGCTGAGCCAGGACCAGCCGCTCCAGGGTCTTCATCAGGTGGGATGCCAGAGCCACCGGCCTTTAGCTGTTGAGGTCCTTGGGGCGTGAAGTCTTTGGCACTGGTACAACACAGGAGATTTTCCAGAGCTGTGGGACTCTCCCCAGCCTCAGGCTCAGGTTGAAGAGGTGCTCCATCACCCCACAGAGTTGCTCTGCGCAGGACCTGATGACCCTCGAGCTGATGCCATCTGGACCCGCTGCCTTCTTGGCTTTAATCCTCCTCAGTTCCCTCCTAACCTGGGTGGTTGAGCGAGACAGGCTAAAGCCTTGTGTTGGGTGTTATTATGTTAATCTATCACTTTACTCTGACCGCTGTGCTCGTGGAGGAGGCTGATCAAGGTCTGTGGTCACCTGCAACTGACACACTAAGACATTTATTACATTTCATTTTCATCACTACTTATTACCACTTTCATTCTCTGATTCTTTCATTCACTATTTAACACATCTCTTTCCATCATTCATCCTACACACATCAGCTGAATTAACTCTTTTCTGTCTTGACATTTCTGTTTTTCTCACACAACATACTTCATGCACACTTTCCCACATTTCATCACAATCAGAAATGGAGTTTCCACCCAGACTATGGGCCATCCCATCCATGACTCCTTTGCCATGGGGTTGAGCTCAATCATTTTCGCAACAGGAGCGTCCTGCTTGCGGCCTCCTCTTCTGTTGCTTGGTGCTGGTGTAAGGAGTGTAAGGACCGAAACAGAGCACTCAGCTCGCTGAGGTCACAGGATCGCGCACTCAATTAAGGTTCTTCTGTCAACTGAAACCCAACTTGTTGAGTGTCTAAAATAAAACTTCGCCAGTACAAAATTTGCGCAATTTTCCAGTGTCGGATCATGGATCTGCGCACCCCAGCATCGGACTATCAGTCGTGCTCTCTTGGGCATGCGCCCCTTGTCGTCTGGTTGAAGACTCTCTCCCCCAATTCAAAACCTGCTCACCGTTTCTCTCTTCTTCTCTTGCCCTCTTGGCTCTTTAACTATCTGCATGTGTGAGTTGCTGAAGTAAGTTTTGCAGTTCCCCCTTTTCTACTTTTTTCTTAAATTAAAAAAAGAAAGGAGGGACTGAGGTCATTTTCCCTCAGGATGGCTAGTCATTGGATCCCCGTAATTCAGCAAAACTCAGCCGAGGAATCCTATTTGACAACGCCATATTGTTATGGAAATTTTAACAATAACCTGCAAAACCCCCAGTGAGCATCTTTTGAAGTGAGCTTAATAAACACATTGCAATGTGGAGAGAAACATCCCAGCCAAACACCAGGGTGATTTCTGCTCATGGCTGCCATCCTGAACTCTCACATACACACACAGACAAAGGCATTCCACAACTCTTATGTGTTGGCCCACGTCACGTCCCTAAAACCTTCTCCCTCACAGAGAGAGAATTATGACTTTTTCCTGCTTAGCGTCAATGAGAGATTTGCATCCCTGATAAGCAGAGGGAGTCTCACTATCTGTTTAACGTCTCCCATGAACTTACAATGGCCCCACTGTGTGTGTGTGTGTGTGTGTAGACCACATGTGATAGAGCATAAGACACATTTGTGAAGCTAACCCAAGTAACAAAGTGATACTACTGTTACTACAGTGATATGGTTAAAATATGTGATCGATACGTAAGAAATGAAATCTGCCAGTACAACATTCAAATGATGTCCAACCATGACCCAACCTGGAAGTTAACACGTCGTTTAACACTTGGACTTTGGACTGAGTAATTTTTTGTACGTCAATTGGACGTCTGTGACAGGTGCAGGAAACTGACATGATTAGTAAATATAATGTTTATTTGTGGGTTTTTTTTTTTTTTTACAAATGTCAACATGACACAAATGAATACAGATGATTTATAAACATAAATGATTCATTATATGTTGGCCTACTGATTTATTCAATACATGTTCCTGTTTTTAACTGTTTATTTATTTTAATTCATCACCTTATTTGTTTGTTACCAGATTAAAACTGTGATTCATTTAAATCTGTTGAAATATTGAAAATGTTGAAACCATGTTAAAACATAAAATAATAATGTTCAAATTATTTAGATGAATTTTAAAATTCATTTTAAAAGGAGTAAAATGTGTTTAACAAGTTTAAGAGAGCGTTTGAATTATGTATGGTTCATTTGTACAAGTCTCCTGCTTTATTGCTCATGATTGTGAGAGGAAGTGTGTAGTTCTCTTATAATATATAGCCTATATTATAAAAACAACGTGTACAAGTATAAGGTTGATGTTGAAAAGATGTCCACAACGAACACATTTTAGGTCATACATTTAAGACTTGTGTTATTATTGGGTGACAGTACGTCACAATGTTCCAAAGTGCTGATGTTTTTTGCCTTTTGGTGGCTCCATAATGTGCCTCCAGTCATCATGCATCATGATGACTATCCCCAGAATCACCTCGGATCAAGTTCACACAAAAAACTAATTTCAGTGTCTTATTAACACCTCGAACCACATAACATGGCAGTGACATCACTTCAAAGAAGCAGGGCCTCATTTGTCTTTATGGATATTCTAAAGAATGATACGGGCCTCAACACAGGCTTCATTTGGACACACTTGTGCAACACAAGATAAATGTCATCATTACATTAACTGCAGCGAATTGCATATTACTGTGACATATGTAGTGTGTACCTGTAAATCCAGGTAGTTGTGGTATTGCATGTACTGGATGCACATTTGTTGTAACTGGCTTGAAACCAGCTTTAGAAACACATCATGTTGACTTTGCTGTTAACTGGTCTCATCATTAGGAGGCGCTGTTTGTATTAGCTCTTGTGAAAGCTGAAACAGTGACAGACTTGGTTAAATTAAGGTGTAAAAGTCATTTAGATTCTTGCATTTACACAGTGGTTTATTTGGCTTCATGAACACATGATCAGATTATAGAGCTCATATGGAATCATGACACAAACATGGTTTTACCTGCTTTTAGTGACAGGCTTTGTAATTCAAGCTGAGGATACAATGATGTGATACAAAGATTTACAGCACATGAAGCAGAAACATTAAAACCATCACCATATCTGAACTAAATCAAAACAAATATCCTGCTACAGTTTAATAATGAACCAATCCAGCAACAGTGAAGGAAGAAACCAAGATGTTCCTGACTCTGGTAAAGGAGAGGAAATGAAACACAGACTGCTCTCTGCACATATCTAACCTGCAGGTAATAATCTGTTGGTCATTTTTCTCCCATTTCAAACCCAGAGACTGTAAACACTGAGCAGAAACACAGAGTTCACCCCAGAAAATCTACATGTGCAGCTAAGAAGTGACTTTAAGTTTAAACCTCAGTGTTTTATACAAATAAAATTAAATGTCTCATTTTCCCTCTGACTGACCCACTCGTGCTGCCCTCCTGTGGTCATGGCTGCAGACATATTAAAGTCTTCAGTCTTTCCCCCTGAAGCCCACCTCTCATAGCACACTAGCTTGTCACTGACCCAGAACCACAAACCCAGAGAGCAGGAGTAGCGCAGTCCCAGCCACACGAAAGGAGTCGAGGCGTTTTTGGCTCTTTCCTGGACCCATCGCTGCTCCTCAGAGTTGCTGATTGAAACCAGGTCATGGTGTTTCTGTCTGCAGTAATTCAAGGCTTCCTCCCAGGTTTTGTTTTCCCTGATCAGAATCAGTTTATCTGCCATAAAATCACAGAAAACATGAAAATGAGTTAAAGCTGAATGCTATTGTGCACTCTGAGGCAGCTTCGAAAGAAACAGCTTTATTTGTTGTAACAACATATGTCAAACAAAATACTAAACAAACAAAGGAAAAACTAGGAAACTTGAAAGATCCGAGGTAAAACAGATATACAAAGCAAGATGGCAGAGCACTGGGATAGAGGAACCAAAACTGAAGTCAGCACAGGCAGAAAACACAGGGATGGGACTAACAGTGTAAACAGCCATGGACACAGAACACAAAGAGAACAGACAGGGACTGAAAGAATAACAACACTGAGTAAAAACTTGAACCGACTGGAAATGATGGGAACAAACATGAACAATAAGAAATATAGAACTAAAAATGTAAATACTGAAAACTCAAAAGCACAAGGAAATATACAATTAAAGAACTCATACAAAGCTAGAATATGCAAATCCCTGAAGTCCAAAAGAACAAGTCATAAAACCATAATAAACACAAAACCCGGACAAAGACACATGCTAGGTCCAGTTTTAGACAAAGAACAAAGAAAAAACATTTCAGTGATTTTTCAGATGAATCGGTCGCTCTACAGAGAAATCTCTGTTCCAACCATCAGCTAAACATCTTCACCTCTGACAGAGTTCAACATACATGCAGAAATAAGTGGCTGAAGAAACCTACTGACCCAAAATCCTTTGAGTGATTCCAGCAGTTCATCTATTGGACAAACAGCTGAGATAAATCTGTGTAAACTCACCATCATAGCAGAAGAAAGGCTTTCTTTGGTCACATCCAGCAGAGCTCCATCTTCCTGATCTCTCTAACAGAGTCGTAGCACATTTCCTGTTGTTTAGTCCATCATTAAATGAGTCCATGTCCCAGTATCTGAAAGAGAAGTTACTCCCATCTGACCACCTCCAGCTGTCTCTGAACAGGCCGATCCACAAGTTCACCTTAGAGGCTTTAGAGTTCTGCAGATTCTTAAACTTTTCACTGTATATCTGATTGAGTCCACTGGCCAGGTCGGTGTGATGCTGTCTGCAGTAGTTCTGAGCCTGAGTCCAGGTCACAGACGTCTCAATCAAATGAAAGGTTTTATTGTCTTTCATCGTTTCTGTCAAATCAACAGAAAAACAAAAAAACATCTTTATCAACTAATTTGTTTCATTCTTCAAACTGTCTCTTTCAGCAACATATGATATAACACAGATTATAACATTATTAAATATTATATCGCCACATTAATGTCCACATATTCTCACCGTCATAGCAGATGAACTGAAATTTGTCACTACATGGATAATCTTCCCACGTGTCTCCTGTCATCACACAGTTCTCAGGGTTTGCACTATAATCATTCGGCTGTCCAGCTCTCCAACAGGTCTTATTTTCAGTGTATTCCTCCCCCGGCAGAGACCAGTGCCACCTCCTGTTGTCTCCTCCTGTGATGTTGTACAGTCCAATCCAGGCTTCTGTTTGACTCTGTGCAGAGTCTTGAAGTCTTGTCATGTCTGTCAGGTCAAACACTTTGGCCAGGTCTGTGTGGTTCTCTCTGCAGTATGCCCGTGCTGCATCCCAGCTCATCTGTTCTTTAATAAAGTGGTACTCATACAGCTGACATGTGATGAAGACACACTGACCTAAAACAGAAGAAACACTGTTGAATATCTGCTGATACAAGCAGGAAACTCATGTTCCCATCAAACTGTCCAGTTTACAGGTGAATCCTGGATTTTCTCAGTCAGAGTTCATTTGTTTAATGAGTCCTGATCAAACTAAAGGATTTTAGGTGGAAACAATCAGGAGCCCTGGTAAAATGATCACTCACCCATCAGAAGAAGCAGAAACAGACTCCACTGCATCGTCGCTCTGTCACATGAAAATGACTTTTCTTTCATTTGGAGGAAACAATGAATCCAGCAGCTCTTCACTGTTTGATGGACACACAGCACTTTATATTAAACACAGATATCTAGTTTATCACACACTGCTGTAAGAAATATATGATTATTCTTAATAAATGATCATCTATGTAAAATTGTCCATGAAGAAAAAAGCAATAGTTCAAATGTGGTCCACACAGCACCTCTGTACACAGACATGAAATGAGCCTGCAGGTTTGAATCTGGTTCTTCTCTGGTGTTCATGCAGACAGCTCTGCAGTAAATAACCATCTGTACTAACACACACTCTCTTTGTACTCAGCATTTCAATATTAAGATACAGACTTCCCCACTGACACAAAGACACAGTGTAGATGTGAGTTATATAAGGACTTGTTTTTATTTCGCTATGGAAAAAGAAACCACTGAACCTTGGACTGTCTATTAAGATGGAAGAGGAAGTGTAAATATAATATCTAAATATAACTTCCTACTGTTTGTACAGACTTTTTAATGTGATGCTGGTGCAGGGGAGAGCTGTGATAGAAGCTACGACTCGATTTTACATCCCAGGTTTAAACACCAGTACCTACTCGTCCATGAAAAGGCGGTGTGAATATCGTGTTTTGTTTGCTCCAGTAAATTCTGAAGAAATACCTAAATGATCAACCTTTTACTTCTTAATTTACATTACTGGATGTACTGGTTAATTGGATACTTAGACATGAGTGTGGGTGCAAATTGTTGTCTGCGTTAGCCCTGCGACAGACTCATGACCTGTCCAGGGTGTACCATGCCTCTCACCCTAAGACAGCTATTAAAACCAGAACAAAAGGAAATAAACATCACAGTATAAGAAATGACCCGAATTATCTAAATCTAATTAATTTAATTTGAGCTGATGCTGATTTTGTTCAGGAACAGGAATCCAGTGTAGAGAGGCCCAGACTGAGGTAATATGCTCCTTCTGTTTTGTGCCAGTAAGCAGACGAGCAGCTGCACTTTGGACCAACTGGAGACAATAAAGAGAGGCCTGCTCCAAACCAAAGTATAGAGAATTGCATGAAGGCCATAGAGTTTAGTTTGGGTCTGAGAAGACCACCTTCTGTAAAGAGGACTGACTGTAAATGCATGACACACACTTCAGATCTTTATTCGTAAAAACTTTTGAAATCCATGGATAATTTCCTACCACTTTACAGTCCTGGGAAATCTCCCAAAACACATTTAAGGTTGCCGTGGTAACATGATAAATGTAGAAAAGGGAAAGAGGCATAAACACTTTTGCTGTGAACACTTTGACTTGTTCATAATGATCTCGTTCTTATATGGTTACATTTGTTGCTGCTGTCCCTTTAAATAGTAAATAATTAAATGTTCTGGACTTCCAGTAAATCTCAGCATTGCATGTTCAGAGCCTTTTGTATTTCTTTATTTAAGATTTTTGTGATGCAACTGTAGAATAGTCATTTTTATGCCTTCAGTTCAGCTCACAAACTGCATTGTAAAACGTTTCTGTATTAAAGGTGAGGTTTCAAACATGTGATTGTTTTTATAATCATTTAATTTAGTTTGTGAGGAATAGTTCATTCTCGTCACCAGCCAAAATCTTTTAAAGCACTAAACAAGGAAAAATACTGTGAATGCACTCTACACATCACCTTGCTGTTCCCACAAATGTAAAATACTGTGACATCTTTTAAACTGCATTAATATAAAACAGTTTCTAATAATAACCACTGCCAGATACGGAAGCGTAGAGCTGCCACCCAGGCAAAAGAAAAATAGAAGTATATGACGTTATAACGTGAAAAGTTTATTGTTCTAACAAGATACTTTTCATGTTTGTACAATATACTATCATGTTTGTACAATATACTTTTCACGTTTGAACAATATAATATCACGTTATTACAATATGCATAATTATCACGTTCGTACAATATAATTATCACGTTCGTACAATATAAATATCACGTTCGTACAATATAAATATTATATTGTACGAACGTGATAATTATATTGTACGAACAATAAAGTTATCACGTTATTACAATATACATAATTATCACGTTCGTACAATATAAATATTATATTGTACGAACGTGATCATATATTGTACAAACGTAAAAAAAAATACCATTAGAATAACATTTTTTATTGTAAGAACGTAAAACGTCTTGCGTTCGGAAACCCAAATCTATGGTAGGTGTGGAGAACGCATGCTCTTCAGAACTGGCACTTAACTTTCAATGCCCTGCTTTCAACATGGACACAAACACTGATAGCCCACTTCTGAGATTTCTTCGGAATCGTGGTGTACCTGAGGACTGTCTCTTACGAATGCTACAAGAACGCGTAAGTGCTCTCTTGAGGGGGAAATTTGTTAAACTCGCTTTTTACGAAGTTACAGCGTCTAAAAATGTGACATATTGCTAAGTTAGCAACCACAGCGGTTTTCGCTTCTCTCGCTTTGACTGCGTAAGGACGTAACGGTAGGCTGCATTGGTGTGGATCTATATGGAATCGAGAATGTAAAACAAATTAACCCGCTGTATAAAACTGAGTCGTTGTTATGACCACAGTTATTAAATGTTACTAATTGCAGATTCCAGGTTTCTTAAATATATCACTATATTATGTGATGCACAATGTTTCCTTGTTTATCTAAAAACAAATGAATTAAACTGTGTTTATATTGATATTTGGCTTCAATTTTAAAAACCAATGAGTTCAACCCTTTGTGCACTGTGCAAATGAAAGATACGTGAATACTAATTTACTTTTTCAAATGTTGTATATACTGTAATATTTCTATTGATGACATGTTAGGGCAGTGGTTCCCAAACTTTTTTTGCCAGGCCCCCCTTTTTTACAAGAAAAATGTTCGCGCCCCCCCACCACCTAACCCCACCCAACCCCCCCGCACAAACACATCCTCCAAACACACACACCCATATTTTGTTTACAAACTTCATTGCGGTTTATTTCACACCTCAAACATTTAGTAAACAATTAAGCAAATACAAGTAAACTGCAATAAATTACAGGTAGTAATAAAATAAACTACTAACTCTTTTACGCTGCGTCCACACCTACACGGGTATTTTTGAAAACTCAGCTGTTTCTATGCGTTTGGGCTTTTCGTCAACACGTAAACGGCGTTTCGATTCACCGAAAACGGAGATTATTTAAAACTCCTTTTTTGCGTTTACGTGTGGACGAGGATTACAGAGTTCGTCACGCCACGACAAAGGTATGTGCCTCTTTTCACGTCACGCTGTGCGCCACGTTATTGTTTACATGAGATGAATTGCAGAATGGCAGATAGAGACAAAATACTGTTAATCTGACTATCTGCAGGTTTTACACACTTACATATACACACGCAGTTACTGTCCCTCCATTTACAAAGGCAGAGGCGTCACGGTGTGATTATTTTAGTGTAGTTGTTTTTTTTCCTGTGTAATAATATTCAACATTGCTATCAATACATTTTTCAAAAAATGCCTCTCTGTGCAAAATGGGTTCAAAAACAAAAACAGCTGTGGGATACTGTTTGTCCGTGATTTGAACCGGGGGAACAAATTGTGGCAGGATCAGCCTGATATTATTTGTATCCCGCTGTAACTTTACTGCATAAAGAGCTAACATGTCCAAAATGTCAGGAGTAGTTAGTTATTACAAGAAGTGTTTGTGAACTAAAAATCAAGAATGTGGGATCCTGTTTGTCCGTGATTTGGAGAGCCCAGCGCTGCTCCCGACGCAGGGAAAACTAATTTTGCAGGGGAGACCTACCTTGGCACTTGTGCAGGTGAAGCCAAAGGGAAGATATGCTTCACCATATTTTCCTGTCTTTGGCTTGGAAGGAAGTTGGTTTGGAAACATATTCAGCAATGCTTCATCTCCTGCTTTGCGTTTGTGTGGGAGCCCCGTCAAAAACCTGTCCACAGTGTCCAAGCGCTCTTTTTTTTCTTTTCTTTTCATACCGCGCCCCCCCTGCAATGGCTCTGCGCCCCCCCTAGGGGGCGGGCCCCACACTTTGGGAACCTCTGTGTTAGGGAATCTGATTAATGTTGCTGGCATAGAGAGAGAAAAAGAATAAATGCTAAATATTGATGGCTGCCACTAAAATAATAACAGACAATTACACAAACACATGTGAAATGTACATACATTTTTTTAGTGAGGTACCTCATGTGGTGTGGCAGCAGGTATACCTTGTACTTCTGTATGGTAATAAATATCTCTGTTATTACAGATTGATGCCACAGTGATTGATTTCATGGATGACAAGACCCTGTCTGGTTACATCCCAACATATGGTGATCGAATAGCTGCCAGACGGTTCTGCTTGGAAAACAGTGGTGCAAGTACTAAGGAATCAAGAAAAAACTCATTGCTCGAGAAATTGAAGGAAAAGATGGGAATCAATGAAAATGAGAAGAAACCTGATCATGAGGAGGCATTTGTTTCTAAGAGAAAAAGAACATATGCAAAAAACAACAGATGGGCTGAGAAAAAGACTCGAAAAATTGAGTTAGGGTGGATCCATGAAGGTAAGCAAGTGAGAAAGCGCAGAGGAGGAGGAACAAGGACCTTTGATGTGCCCAAAGACTCCAAAAAAGCTGACATATTACAGTATGCTAAAGATCTTTTCTTTCCAAGTGGAAAAAGCAAATTTGGAAGATGGGAGGTGTTCAGTCATGATATATTAGACTATCAGGAAGAGGCTGTATTTGATGAAGATGTCACAGTTGGAGAACTCTACTCAGCACTTAAAATGGGAATATTGAGATTTTACTTGTGCACAAGAAGATTTTCCAATGATGAAGATGATGAAGAAGTTTATGATAGAGGGAAAACACATGTAAACAATGTTACACAACTGACTGACTCACATCAAGGAGATGAAGAAGCTTTCCACACTGTTGTGATCTCATCATCAGAATCTAGGAATGCTGATGAAGATGTATTATTAGACACATCTGAGGTAATGATTGGACCCTACCTTGGAGAGCCTCTGCCTTGTCAACTTGATGACACTGTAATAGATGAACCATTCCTGCAGTTTGAGGAAGATGATCTGGTCATCACATCCATTACACTTCCTCCAACAAACACAGCAGTCAGTAGTCCAGGTACAAGCAATGAAGCAATAAGCTCTGCAGGATCATATGATGTTGTCTGCATTACCATCAAACTTCACAGGGTTACTATTCTGGAGGAGATGATCAGCCAGTTCAAAGATCCAGCACTCCTCATACACCCTCTAAAATACACCTACATTGATGAAAAAGGAGCTGATGCAGACGGTGTATCAAGAGATGTGTATGCTGCATTTTGGTCAGAGTTTGTGGACAACACAGCTGAAGGAGAGGAGTTCAGAGTGCCATCACTGTCACCTAAATGGCAGGAAGAAGAGTGGAAATCCATGGGTAGAATTTTACTGAAGGGATTTCAAGACCATGGATATTTCCCTTGTCGCCTTGCTCCTGTTTTCACAGTGGCACTCATCTTCGGTGAGAATCAAGTATCAGATGATCTGCTGTTTGAAAGTCTTCTCTTTTACCTAAGTCAATCAGATAGGGATCTGATAACAAGGGCTCTAAAAGAAGATCTTTCAGATGAAGACAGGGATGAAGTGCTGGATCTCATGGATCGCCTGGATGTATCAGTGCTTCCAACCAAAGAGAACTTAAAAGGCCTTCTTCTGAAAGTCGCACACAAACAATTAATCCAAAAACCAGCATATGCCGCAGAGAAAATGTCCTTAGTTGCAAGCCACTTCCTAAAAGAAGCTTTTCAAAGCCCACAAGATGTCCTACAAATGTATGAAGATAAAAAGCCAACAACGAGAAAGCTTTTGAAGTTGCTTACTGCCTCTCCCACCACTCAAGCAGAGAAGCAGAGCTTCAGATTTCTGCACCAGTACATCAGAGGACTTGACGATACAGGACTGAGAAGGATGTTCAGGTTTCTTACTGGGTCAGATGTCATCTGTGTTGACAAGGTTGAGGTACTGTTCACGCCTGTGGATGGACTGGCACGACGACCTGTGGCACACACATGCGGCCCTCTTCTGGAACTACCATGGACATACACGTCCTACCCAGAACTACGAAATGAACTGGACAATGTTTTGGCTGCTAAAAGCTCTTATGAGTTCAGCATAGCTTGATTAAAGTCCATCATGTTTAAACCAAATAATGAAAGGTTTGCAATAACAATGAGGGGCTATGAAGCTATAAAGTTTGGTTAAACCCACAAACAGGGGTGTTCCCTGTTTGTGGGTTTAACCAAACTTTATAGCTGTATAAAAAAAAAAGAGCTTAGATTTCAGGGAAGTGATTAGATTTCAGGGAAGTGTTTTATTAGTAACCCCCCAAAAAACTTTTTTTTTTTTATATTTGAATTTATTTTCAAAAATTGTGGATAACATCAATTTGTTTCCACCATGAAAAATGTAAATTTCAGTTTAAGTTTTCATACTTAAAAGTTTTACTAGTTTAAATGTTAACTAATTATGTTTAATAAGTTCATATGGTTACCAGCAAGAGGTGAACTATGCTTATTATTAGTTCTTATCATGTGTCAAGGTCCTTTTGTAGGATACAAGATGTCTGCTAGAGGGGATGTTTTGTTTAGTAATAATTCAAAAGATTTAATATTAATTATTTTCAAGTATCTTTTTTTTTTTTTTACCTTTCCACAAGTCATTTGTTTAGAACATATTTTAAGGGAATAACTTTGGAAGGCAGTGTGTTTGATGCAATAGTTGACTGGGATAAAAGACAGAAAATTGGCACATAAGTTAAGTTTTGTAGTGTTTATCAAGAGTCCGTGTTTTCTTCTCCTTGAACACAAATAAAAGGGAGGTTAACATCTAACAGTGTTTGGTAATTATTACATAATGCAGAATTTTTATATTTGCCAGTTTACAAGAAACTGTTCGTGGGTGAATAACAGTTGCACAATGTTTTCAGTAAAATTGAAAACAATATTTCATGAATGAGAATGTATAGGATCAGCAGTTTAAAAAATGTTTTTTCAACAGTCTTAAAACAGAAATCAGATATAATAGAAATTCAGTTAAAAAATAATTGGAAATGCCAAAAGGTTGAGATTATTCAATGCACGTCTTTCTGCTGATTTATTTTTAAAACATTTTGCGTATTCAAGCATTTACTTCAACGTTCTCATTAATAAACAGGTGTCAAATGTTTTCTTTAGATGGGAAGCAAACACCTGTTTTTTGCATAAATGTCTCAGTCAAAATATTAAAAAAAGAAATGCAATACTAATACAAGGACCTGCTTTAATTTTGATTCTTCACTGGAGTACACAGATTTGGTTAAATATATTTAGACATGCTTGCTTGCTACTATCTTGAACCAAAAATCCAAACAAAATAATAATGATTGTCTTTTCTATTGTTTATTGCACAAATAAAACATTGTACCAAAAAATATGTGCGTAAAAAGTCCCAAACCCAATTATATTAAGGTTTATAAGTCCTTCAGTATATAGGCTCTCAGGAAGAGATACAGTTCAATGGATTCATCTGCTGTGCTTGGTGGAAGTAAGAAGTTCTCTGACATTATAAGGCAACACAAGCTGAAAACGGTTTCATCACAGGTATAAGGTCCTCTCTGTTGGCATTCTTGCTTACAAGCATCCACTGCCTCCCGAGAAACCTCTTTCAGATGATCCTGTCCTCCAAAGAGATGAGGGATGGTGTACATGAGAATCGGACGTCCACTTGGAGCAACTGCATTTCTGCTTCTGCGTATTATGTGGGTGTTCCACATATGTGCAACTTGCTGCAGCTCTTCCTATTAAATATTAAAAATTAAAAAATCTCATATCAGTAAAAGAACACATTTCTCTTGGCTCAACATGTTACCCAAAAACACCACACAGTGACAGTCAGAAAAACAGAGTTTATCAAAAATACTCAACAAGAATAACAGTGATAGACACGTGATACAAGTTATTAAACGTGAATTGGTTTAGACAGTGTGATTTTATGTTTCTGGTCAGTGAAATATGCATTTTTTCATATCCTGAACACAGTGATAATAGGGATGGTGCATGATGGGTGTTAAAGCAAACTTTTTATTCTCTCTCCGTGTCTCTCTTTCTCTCTAACACACACACACACACACACACACACACACACACACACAATGACTCATTAAAAGAATATAAACATGGTTACATACCTCGATGACGTTCAGGCACGTAAACAATATGAGCTGCTTGTCCAAAAAACATCCAGAAAAGCAGTCATGGTCTTTTAGTTCCTGGAGACGATTTATCCAGTGCTGAGCATGATGTCGTCTCAGAAAGGCCCACCAGCCTTCAATACGCTGATTGTGATTGCTGGATCCAGTAATAAAACAGTTTCTGACGTTCGGATCCATAGTCCATCGCAAGAATCGTTGCATCTCCGCCATTATGACATTTTCTGTTCCCAAATCAGAGCGAATCCTAGCAGGTGTTCCCATCCTCTTTTCAACTTCTGCTATGAAATATGCAGCAATGACTTTGGGATCATTGTTTGTTGAATAGGCATGAAGCCAAATCATAACTCTCGAAAAGCCATCAATAGCTCCATTTATACAGATTCCAAAAGGCTTGAGTTTGTCATAGGAGTCAACATGCCACATGAAATTTGGTCCAGGATTTACATACGTGCGTCGCATTAGGCGATTTCTGCGTCGTTGCTCAACACCGTAAGGGTCAAGATATTTCAGTAAATGTCTCACAGTACTCTGCGTGACAACATAACCTGCCTGAATGCAGTTCAGGTGGTGTAGTTTGTATCCATGGAGCCTCCCGTGTCCCTCCAGTTGATCAATAAGAAATCCTGCCACCTCAATCGGATCGGACTCATTCTTTCTCCTGTACAGTCCGCGTTTTAGGTTTCTTCTAAGTGTCCGCATGCTTATCACAATACTGTCCAAACTGCTCAATAACAGCAAAATCTCCCCATGCCTCAATCCAAGCATAAAATAGAACTTAATTAATTCCAATAAACGTGCCATTTTCTCGCACTCTGATCTGTACTGTCACCACTTCACTATGTTTTACGGCAATATATCATGCTCGAACAATAAAAGATATGTTATAACGTGAAAACTTTATCACGTTCGTACAATATAATATTTATATTGTACGAACGTGATAATTATGTATATTGTAATAACGTGATAACTTTATTGTTCGTACAATATAATTATCACGTTCGTACAATATAATATTTATATTGTACGAACGTGATAATTATGTATATTGTAATAACGTGATATTATGTTGTTCAAACGTGAAAAGTATATTGTACAAACATGATAGTATATTGTACGAACATGAAAAGTATCTTGTTAGAACAATAAAGTTTTCACGTTATAACGTCATATACTTCTATTTTTCTTTTGCCCGGGTGGCAGCTCTACGCTTCCGTAGCCAGAGCCTTATGATGAATGAATATTTGATTTGTCGTACGCTTCAGTAGAGTTGGATGTCTCGAGACCGGTCTTACCACTTTTATGTGGTCTTGGTCTCGATCTTCCGTTCTCAAATCGACATAGTGTTCGGGAGATTTGGAGTCAACCATCAGCGGAGCGGGGGGGTGGCTTACTGGGCTTAAGCCCGGGTCATTTTTTCAGAAGCATGGGGTCTTTTGGTGTGTAATTTGTTAGTTAGATTCCTGACTGACAACTGTATAAAACAAAAACAACACACGAAGCACAGAGCGCACCGTCGTAAATTCCCCCTAATTTTGGTATGATCCGAGCTCAGGCACTGGGCGACTGAGCACAGCACGCATGTGAGCGAGGGGGGAGAAGCTGCTGCCTGCGAGTTTGCTGCAGACAGAGGAGAGCTTAAGTTTGACCAGGTACCAAAGCAAATCATTCATACTGAACTAATAATGTAAATATGACGGTGTATCACAAAAGATTGATATCAAACTGATCACTTGGTTGCGTTACTTGCTCTTCTAGTGAATCAACAAATGGATAAATAAAAAGCCGAACAACAATGCTGATTTTTTAGAGAGTCTTAGCTTACATTTCATATTTTCAGTTGTTACCCTCCACGGCTAAACAAACTCTCTAAATCGGTTTCAATTGTGTACTGATGAACACAACAATGGACATAAGGAGCTTCTTTCAAAGAAAAAACTCAGGTAGATGTTATTTTATATATTATGCTTTGTATGTTGTTCAGTATATCTATGCAAAACAAGAGGAATTCCAATACAGAGCAGTTTATTCACAGATGAAACCAGATATTTACAGACACTTTAGGTAGAAAACATAAGAACTATTTTTTACTGTTAAACATCAATTTAGAGTAAACTTTTGTTTTAGATAAATAAATGTTGAAATATCTTTTGAATTAGTTAAATGTCAGAATAAAAAGAGGGAGCTGTCTATTTTAATCACTTTCATCAAATTTAGGAGTACATATACACTAAGTTTATTGTTAATTAATAAGAAAACTCCAGACGATTCCATTCTGAGCTGAAGAAGCTTCTGATAGGTTAGTAGAGTCCATGTGAGTAAATTGGTGGCACAGCTGTGGATGCATATAAGGCAAAACACAGAGCCTGTTTCTTTGACATGGGAAAATCAAGAGATGTCAACAAAACACCAGGAAAAGAATTGTGGAGCTCCATAAGTGTGGCTCAATGTTGAATACAAAATACAAAAGTTAACAAATATGTTTTTTATATTTATCAATCTAAAAAAAATAAACATTTAGTCTGATTTGATGTTACAATTAAAAAAAGTGTTTGTGTTTTTATCTGAAGAGTTTGTAAATATCTGGTTTCCACTGTATATTTGATGATGTTGGTTTGGTTTGATTGTCAGCACAAAGAGGGAGAGAGAGGAGCAGAGAGGGAGAGAGAGAGGGAGAATGAGGGCAGAACAGAGATGGAACAAAAAGCAGGTGAGACACACATGTTAGTCAAATGGTTGTTTGCCAAAACTCATCAGAACATGTATCTAGTACCTAGTGAATCTTTTTAGATACCATTTGTTACTTTTCAAATTCTATATTTATTAAGTTATGCAGGCTTATGACGGCTAAATAATTATATAAACTTTTCTGAATCTAAATAGTGTACTTTGGTAGAATTAAAAAATAAGTGTAGTGCAGGTCTATGATGATTTTTACTATCATGTAGTTTTGATTCTGGTTCTGTCTTGGTTAAGTCCTAAATAGTCCTGATTTTGAACTGTTGTAGTCCTGTTTTAATTCTGGATCAGTTCTGGGTCTGGTTGAACTGGGGTTTAGTCCTCGTGTCTTGATACAGGCCCAACTTTGTTCTGCCTTGCTGCTTAATTAAAAAACTAGTTTAAGGTGTCCTGCATATGTGATATTTATTTTCCTATATGAAGTCATTCTTTTTTGAACAAAACTCAAAACAGAGCCTATTAATCTTACAGTCATATTCTACCCTCACTTAATTTCCTTTCGCTGCTCAGCTCTCACACAGTGGCTCAGTTATGCTCCAATCCCTCCATATTGTGGCCAATCACATGCGAGGATATAGGATAATATCATTATGTGAAAAACAGAGAGGGTGAGAGACGCGACAGTCAAGTGGATCGTGCGTCTGTCCTCTCAGTAAGTGAGTGAGACAGTAGACAGCGGTGAGGAGGGCTGTGCGAAAGCAAAAACACAAAAATATGCCTGACACCCGTAAACGAAGCAGCATCTGGCTGCAGTTTAAAGACTTTTTTTGTCTCGGTCTTGGTCTTGTCTTGGTCTCTGATTAGGCGGTCTTGACTACAAGTCTACACTTCAGACCACTTCACTGACTCACCGTATGAATCAGGGAGACTGTTTAGACTTTATGCTTAGAAATATATATTTATATATGCGTAGAAGTATATAATCATTTGTAGATTGAAAGAATGTCTCATCCTAGGAGGTGTGAGATTATTCGGTTATCATATGTTACCTTATATATGTAATCAAAGTAGTTGAATTATGATACTGCTGTAGATCATATTATACCCCTTAATATAGAGTGTGTGATCAGTATGTAGTTTTAGTTTGCATTATACTTCTGACTTAAAAGAGTGTGAAAATCATTAGATCTATTGGATTGACCTGCTTTACTCAACACTGTTGAATGTGTTACACTGTTTCTTGACATTTCATACTGCTGAATCATGAAGAGAATGTTGTGTGCAGGAGACCTTGTGTCTAGAATAGAAGAGACGGACCACATTCCATACCCCCACCTTCACAGAGAGCAGAAAGACAGGGAGCCGAGGTCATAACTTAGGCGCCGTGTGAGAGAAAGAATGTGAATGTTTAGGGTTTTATGACTAGGTGGGGGCTACTAGAGGCTATAAAAGGCTGAGTAACCCGTCACCATTTTGAGACTTGCTGTGACCCTCTGCAGGCAGGTCTCCCCATCATGATGGTTCTTATGCTCTTAAGTGTTGAATTATATGGAAATAAAATATTGTTGATTGAGCATTTATACACCGAGTATTGTCCTTCCTTCAGCCCAAAGATTAAAAGAATTGGGAGATTTTAACAACTTGGTGCCTGGTGACCCGGATCTTTGGTGTGCTGAGGAGGGGCAGATTTGGCCTGTGGTGAGATCGTGGGGCAAGGCGAACAGAAGACCGGTCTAACAGAATAAAAAGGTAAGCACAGCCTGTTGTATTAGAAATACCAAATGTGCATATTGGGCTTTCCAAATTAATCTGTTCGCTGAGTTACACGTATTTTCACATTAAATTTGTCGGTGTCTGGTTTTTGGCACGAGATACTAACAACATAAGTTGAGGCCGAATTCCAGTGTGTTAGATAAACTGCTTCTACCAAGAAACTAATAATATACTACGTTGAGCTAGTTGCAGCCCACTTTACCTTCCACATTTAACTTTGTCTAAGACTGGCTTCTGTAGCAATAATACATTAGAATCTTTTGGAGACGCGGCCATAAGTCCAGTACATTGAATAGAGGTTTTGAAGTTGGTTTATGGTGTCGGTTGAGTCCTCGTTGATGCGGCCATGAAATTAGTATAAAATTAAGGTTAAGCAGATGCTGGCTTACGGTGCGGTTGAGCGCCAGCAACGCGTAATGCGAAACGCGTCCGCAGGTTTTGGTTTATGATGCGGCCGTGTTCTGGTGATGCGGCCGTAAGTGCAGTAGTGAGGGGTTGCTGGTTTCAGCACATTGAATAGAGGTTAGACGGTGGTTTATGGTGTCGGTTTTGAGCCTCGAGGGCTGCGGTCATAAAATTATAAGTAAAATATTTACTTCACCCCGATTAAAGGTAAAGCAGACGCTGGTTTATGGTGTCGGTTTTGAGCCTCGGGGACGTATGCATCACTTTTACGATGCGATTTTGCCCCGTGGTGGCGGCCATAAGCGCAGTGAAAGGGGTACCTGGTATATGGTGCGGTTGTGCTTCGGAAGAGTTCTAACAGTTGAGCTTAGAGGTTTCTGTGTAAATTTCCGCTGGTGAAAAGCGCTCTCTGTGGGTCTCACGGCTGGTGAGGCGCGCTCTGGGAGTTTTGTGTGTGAGGCGCGCTCTGGGTGTGAAGCGTGAACACAGTGACAGTGACGGTTGATGTGTGAATAGGAGGACATTAGTGCGAAGAAAATGCTTTAAGATCAAAGGTTGACGCCTAGTGTACCTGTGGAAATTAATTTTGCCCTGGGGTTGGCTCCCCCACCGTACGTTGGACGCGGCGTATGGACCAGCGGCGTCTGGAGGTCCAGGCTTATCACCTGAGAGCTGAGGGCCCTCAAACGATAACAGAATAACACTGGAACGGCCGTGTAATCACGGGTTCACATTTATTCTGGAATAGAACAAGAAAATGCTTTGACATCTAAGGTTGAGTTCTATATTAGTCAAAAGATAAAAGTTTGAAAGTCCTTGATTCAGTGGTTGAAATTGTTGTGTGCCTGTCCCCTGACGAGTGTGAAATTAAATAAAGAGGGAATTTGGAGCCACATAGAGATAGACGGGCATAATTGGGTGTATTACTCTGTGGTGTAATAAAAAATAATAAAAAAAGGAGAGAGAGAGAGTAAGAGGTGCGTAGTGGAGAATTATTGAGAAGCAGAGAGAGGAATGTGTTGGGAGACTGACGTGCAGTTTGTGCTGTCAAGGTGGGCGTGTTGCCTGCTTATCTATTTAACAGTGATGAAAATGATATTAAATAAATCTCTTAGTGTGTTAATACAGGAAGCTACGGACCTGGACCAACTGCCCCCACAAGCACAGCGGCCGAAGCAAAATTATAGTAAGGGGAACCACACCCAGCAAGAATCAGCAGCTGTGGAAAAGACAGCAGCGAGGAGAGAATTAGAGGAGAAATGAAGGTTTTAAGAGCACATGAAATTGGGTTGAATTTTGGGGCCAACGGACTTGTGGAGGTTGGGAAGGCGTCCGGAGCATCACAACAAAAGGTGAAACAAAAACACACACAAGCAGAGAAATGTGAGAGAAAGGCTCCTTTTAAGGTAACGCCTAGTTTGAGAAAAAGTTAAAATTAACCTGCCTACAAATGCACACACATGCAATGAAAAAACAGCTTACACTCATGAACATGTGAAGATTTTCCAGCAAGGTTAAAGCAGCAAAAAATTAACATACTTCTGTTGTTAAATGGTGAAGTTTATCCATTACTAACAAATAAACCCTCTGGGTTGCAGGACAACAATTTAGCTTGAAAGAAAAAAGAAAATAAAGAGACTGGTATGACCAACCAGTGATGAAATAACAAATTTAGTGGTTAAGAGTCAAATTGTGAGATGTTTTCTGATGATTGAACAACACAAGTGATTACTGACGGAAAGAAAATTTCTCTTTTGTGAGTTTAAACATGATCTTAGGAAGTTGAACATGTGCATGTTGTCCTGTCAACTTGGTGGGTTATGAGTTAATTATATTGTGAGAAAGAAAAAAAAGAAAAAAAGAGGGAGAGAAGGCTGACACAGGGCCTGGCCCGGTGTTTCTCCCCTCTCGTTGTAACACAGCCAACACAACATCATTTTCCTGTTCGTACACTTCTGTTTGTTTTTGTTTTGTTTTGTTTTGTTTTTTGTTTTTTCTCTTGATGTTTAATTACAGGCTGCTTTGCCGGCCCTGAAAGCCGAGGCTGACCTGGACTCCTGCTCTCCCCTCTACGTGACCCTGACCAAATGCTGCAACAGCTGGACCCACAACAACAACCTGAAAATGTCAACAAGTGCTGCAGGAATGCGATCTCATGCAGCAGAGACGGAGAGCACTAAACCTAAGGCCCATTTCACTACACGGGGGAAAATTTCCAGACTGCGTCAGCTGACAGAGCTGTGACGAGACGCCCGCCAAGCCCGAATGAAAAGTGAGGCCGAGCAAAGGAATGCTGACCTTAACAACTCTGCATTAACACTGTGCAGGACAGTGATGGACCAACACGGATGATCGGGCAGCAAAAAGGGCGCGACAGAGACAGGAGGAGTAACTGAGGTCAAAAGGCACCTCAGAATGGACAAAAAACACAGAAGAAGAAGATGCAGGTTTCACCTGCAGTGAGCATGGACATTGGAGAAAGGACTGCCCCAATTGGGGTCAGAACCAGGACGGACTGAACTTTGAGCAGCAGCAGCAGCAATGGTCGCAAACAGACTGAAAAGGAGGAGGGCAGGACCCCAGGGCACGCTTCAGGCTGTGGTTTACCCAAGACGCCAGAACAGGAAAGTGATGAACACACTGTTACGATTTAATGTTGTCAGTGTTTTGTTTTGTGTTATGTTTAAGGATTTGTTCTCGTTTCCTGTTTTATTGTGAAGGTCTGCGTCTCATGTGAGTGTGTTCAGTTTTACCTCTGTCTCGTCTTGTTGATTATTCCCAGCTGTGTTCCCCACCTGTGTGCAATCTCCCTGTGTTTCCCTGTGTGTATTTAAGTCGCGTCCTCTGTCTTTGTAGTTTGGCTGGCCCGTCTGTGTATCCACCATGTCTCATCCGTGTGTTTTCCCTGCTGCCCAACCGTCATCTGTTTTCTGCTCGCGGTTATTTGTGTTCAGGTTTGTGTTTCTGTTCAGGGTCAGTAGTTTAGTTTTTCCCAGTATAGTTTAGTTCTCCGTTCACCATTTTGTCCATCTCTTTTGTTGTGTTTGCCTTAGTGGCACCAGCCATTTCTAGCCAACCTGGTTGTCCATTTTAAGATAAAGCCTCTTCTCACCCACAACCTGGTATTCATCTTTTTTTTTGTTGCGGCCTTGAGCCGGGTCGTAACACACACACACACAAACATACACGTCTACATACACTGATGAAAAGAAACACACACATGAACAGATGTGCACTCGTTGATTGAGTGAAAAATGACACACACACACGTTGAAATGCTGATTCACTGAGAAGTGATCCACACACATACACACACACACACACGCTGATGCAATGAAGAATGCTTTGCTAACAAATGCTTATGCTGATATGCAAAATGCTGCACACAAATATCCCAATACATAATTTTTATGAGGAGCCATTGATTACTATTGATTACTTAGAATGTGTTTTATGTCACCCAAAGGGCATTTATGTAGAGTTAAGGAATAAGGTCTAAAACGGTTTGGTTATGAAAACAATGTCTGTCCGTGATGTCTGTTTATGGCTCAAGGCCTTGACTGAATTCTTTGCTGTGCTTCACACAGCCTGGTGAGGAACAGAGGCACAGAGTGGAAATGATGAAGTTTTAGGTCGGAGTATGGCATTTTCTGTGATTGAAATTTAATTCAAGGAGGAACACAAGGTGCTACGGTACCTGAGGTTCTCATTCCCACACAATATTGTCCCGGCAGGAAGCAAAACGTTCCTGTGAATTTCTGGTTGATTTTTTTGGTTTTGCTTAGCGCTAGCTTGATTTTATCAGTGAGCTTTGGCTTGTGTTCTTTCTCGTAACTGAGAGAGAGATAGTTTTATGCTTGGACATGTCTGCAACGGGCCCTAGTTTGTGTTATTTTTATTAGTATTTTGTTGGTTACATCTGTTTTTGTTTTTGTTACAGTGCACTGAGGAAAAACATCTGAGAGGTGTGATCCACCGATGGTGATATTTTGTGAGTTCATGATTTAACAATCAGCTCTTTAAACCAGGCCTGAAAGATTGAGATTTAAAGCGCTATAAAATATTATTACTGTAAACAGTTGCAAAGTGTGCTTCTCCATGATTGTAATTGGCTTGAGAGAAATTCACTTATAGGGGACACTGATCACGTGAGAAGTCCTGAGTCTAAAAGGATTGCAGCGAGTCAATCCAGTCCAAAAAACAAGGAATTGTTTTCCTTTAAAATGATGACGTCATCTTGCTGGTGATGGATGCTCGAATAGGTCGCGCGTGAGACTCCATTATCAGCAACATCTGGTATGAATGGGTGTGAATGAATGCATGTGACTGGACTGTGATGGACGGACTAAAAGTTTTGACTGACTTGATACTGAGACAAAGACTTCACCAACTTTAGGATTAGTAAATGCCAACAAACAATTCACCCAGCTGGCAAGAGAAGGGTGGATGCTTCGCTTTGTTTTGTTCTTGCAGGAGCAGGAGGATAAGAGAGACCGGAGGAGGAGACGGTAGCTTCACATGAGAGTGTGGAACTGCAGATTTAACCCGTTGGTTGCTAGGTTTGAGTTCTGAGATATGGTGTCACTAACCTTCTCTTTTAATTTTCTAGCTCCGATGGATTGACACATGGGAGTGTGTCAAAAAGGGGGAAGTTGAGTTTTAACATCAAACAATGGTTTTATGAACATTTTATGACTTTATTTGTGTGTTTAATAATTTAGGTATGGTAAAACTTAAGCTTATAGTGTTAGAATAAAAATAGTTAATTTGTTTTTGAATCACTAGAAAAACAATGGATAACAACATTAGATTATCAAGGCTGGGGAGAGAGGTGTTTTGGTTTTCTGTCTCTTACAGAGAAAGGAACAGACACCAGACGGGGACACGGAGATATGAGGACCCTTCACAGCAGAGACAGATGTAGGGACTGCCGAGACAGCAACTGGGGTCAAGTGTCATGGCGTTTGGGCTCCTTGAGAAGATGGATCCCATAAACACAGCAATAACCATGAAGGGGTTGGCGAAAATCTAGGCACACCAGACCAACGAGGTTCGAGAGGCTCTTGGCAAAAAAGGGGACACGGCTGTGACCCCAAAATACACAGATCTTTGTTTGAACTCGGGGCAGAATAATCCCCTGATCTGTGCACCGACTAAAGGGTGGTCTAACCCCTGAGGTCGAAGAAAGAAGAGAAGCTGAGAATCACCCGACTGGGAGATACTGGTAGCTGCAGCAATAAAATAAAGGTTAAAAGCTCCTTAGACAGAGGTTCTAGTCTGAGTACGTTTGAAAGGTATAAGGTGGCACCAATAATGGGAGTGGGAAACTGGAGCACCAAAATAAAGCTGTGGGAGAATTGGGGAGTGATGGGAGTGTCATCTGTAACTGCTGTTATTGTTGTAAATCTAATTTTTCTTGCATCTGAACTGTGCAAACACAGAGGTCATCCCACATATGGTCGACCCATAAAGGGGGACAGAGGGCCTCAGGACCAAGAAGAGCTGGACCTTGTAACGCTGGAGTGTATGTTATAAGTGATCTCTTAAAAAAGAGATCAAAAGGGGGAATTGTGAGATTATTCTGTTATCATATGTTACCTTATATCTGTAATCAAAGTAGTTGAATTATGATACTGCTGTAGATCATATTATACCCCTTAATATAGAGTGTGTGATCAGTATGTAGTTTTAGTTTGCATTATACTTCTGACTTAGAAGAGTGTGAAAATCATTAGATCTATTGGATTGACCTGCATTACTCGACACTGTTGAATGTGTTACACTGTTTCTTGACATTTCATACTGCTGAATCATGAAGAGAATGTTGGGTGCAGAGGGCCTTGTACTGATAAATGGGAGAAACAGACTACATTCCATACCCCCACCTTTACAGAGAGCAGAAAGACAGGGAGCCGAGGTCATAACTTAGGCGCCGTGTGAGAGAAAGAATGTGCATGTTTAGGCTTTTATGACTAGGTGGGGGCTACTAGAGGCTATAAGAAGCTGACTAACCCGTCACCATTTTGAGACTTGCTGTGACCCTCTGCAGGCAGGTCTCCCCATCATGATGGTTCTTATGCTCTTAAGTGTTGAATTGTATGGAAATAAAATATTGTTGATTGAGCATTTATACACCAAGTATTGTCCTTCCTTCAGCCCAAAGATTAAAAGAATTGGGAGATTTTAACAGAGGTCTGGAACAACTCTGTGTAGCATGAAGAGGAGGGTGCGTTCACTCCTCTACAGAGTGTTCTGGCATAGATCACACACCTCTTGGGATCATGAGCAAGGTTGTATCTTCTCTTCTGATATATGGTATAGTTTAAGTATCTGTTTAAGTATAAGCGCCTTTTGTTTAGATGAACTGCTGGACTACCAGACCAGCAGGTTTAGGGAAGTCGCCTATGGGGTCAAACTCTGACACCCCCCCCCCCCCCAACACACACATACACACACAGACAAGGTACTCTTTGTTTGTATGTATACTTATGTAAGACGTCATATGTTAATGAACCCATGTATATTCATAGAACCTCAATAAAAGAGCAGTGTTACGAGGGAGCGGACGAGAGCAACAAGCGAAGGAACAGCGTTTGTCGAGTTGGTCTTCCTCGTATCCGAGAAACAAAGAACTTTGCCTAATCGTGTTTTGCTTTGCTGTGTAGTAGAATTGTCTTGAACGTTCCAGCGAATAGCAAGCTCTCTTTAATGGTTGTTTTTTCTTATTTTAATGACTGCATCAGAGCACAAACATGTGTCACAGCAGCTGGCCAACAGGAAAAAAAAAGACATGTAACTGGTATTTGATATCAAAATAGCCAATGTGAAATATGTCTGATTTAAAACACTCATTGAGTTTACAGTTACTATCATAGTCCATGTGAGCTGCTGGTAGTTTTCCTGTGTCCTGATTCAAGTCCATGTGCATACCTTGTTTTTCTTCTGCTACAGCTCTGCGGTCATGCCATGTGTGGGAGTCTATTGAGTTGATTTTGGTCAGTCGGTTGGGTTTGACAGCTTTCTGCTCTTGTTGTTTGCTTTGTCTTTTTGTTTGTTTATTGGATCTGATAACGTAAAAAAAACTTCAAATAGCTTAACAAAAATCTGCTTTTCATGATAAAAATATTTGACTCTTTAAATTTAACAAAAAATATATTATTTTTTTAAATAATCTTAAATCTTTATTCTACAAAATGTGCAACAATTGAATTTGTTTATTCTTTTTAGCTGATAGTCTGTGGGACCCAGGAAGACTGTAAACCTGCATCTCTACCAGTTTCTGTGCATTCCAGCCTCTTCTGTTCCATGCAAGAGGATTTTCTCTAAGGCAGGAGAAATTGTCTCCATGAAAACATGCAGACTTGGCCATTTTTACTTTACAAGTTCACAATCAATTCTACCTCCAGGTCTAAAATACGTATAAAAAATTTGACCTAATATAATACTATTTATAAACATACCTGTCCAGCTGTCCAGTGGTTAATTCCATAAGTACATGGAGGCAGGATCTCAGAGTAGAAGCGTACTCCATAATGTGTTGTACATTATTATATTGATATTATATGTATTTTTCATCTATTGTATTTACATGCATCACGGTGGCACAAGCAAAAAAACACCACACCATGGCACATGTTTAAATAAGGAAAGGTTATTGATGACATTTATTTGTTAGAAAAATAAACATAATTTTTTCACCCCAGAAAATTAATGTTCAAAGCAACACAACGGTGACCCAATATCAGACAGAGTTGTGAACTCCACTCTGTATAGTGGACACTCATAATGAAGAAGGTCATTTTATTTTGTAGTTTCAACCTGTTCTTCATATTTCTGGCCACCAGATGTCACCAGAGAGGACTGTGCTGAAAAGCTTCGAGTGATGAACCGTTTTTCAATACAAGCTTCAACGTTTGGCAATCACAACTATTAACACATAAGAACCCAGTAACATTTCTACTTTGTTTATTCCTTATTTGGAAATGAATCTGCCAGACAGGCCTTTGCTTATTAACACAGAATTTAGTTCTTATTTGGATTTCCATAACACATGATCATCATACATTTGCTGGATTGGTTTAACAACAAATTATTTGACAGCTTTGTTTTACATCACACAAATGTGCATACTAAAAAAAATCCTGCTTTATATTAGAGGTATTTTCAACAACCTACTGCAGCTGCAGGAAACAGACCAGATTTCTGTAATAAACTAGTAAAGACATACACATATGTCAAGAAAAGTGCAAGAAGAGAAGAGAAAATAACATTATGCATCATCAATACCATGTTCATATTATTGTTGTCAGTTCTTAATGCTGTTCAGCCAAAGGCATCAGACTAGTGCCAACATCTGTGTGGAAGCTTCTTTGTTTCAGCAGGTTTTGCAAACCTAGTTTCCAGCCATGGAGATAAATCAACCACACATTAAAGGATAAGAATGCTGAGTGGGTTCAAACTTACTTTTGTTAAGAGAAAACTAGATTTCTAAAATTGGCTAAGTGGGAACATGAACTGCCCGGGTGTGCTGCCATTTTGGAAATGATGTCATGAGTTCCCAGAGTCACTTACTTGTCACATGACTGCATCAGGATGTTCAGTACATGTCACTTGTTGATTTCATTAGTTAAAAGTCATGGTTAAAACTTTAAAAGGAACTTTTCTCAGAGCTTAAAGGGATGTGGCACCTGTGACTCTGTGGGTTCTCATTGGTTAATAGTCAGACTTCAGAGTGAACTGACCAACAACACAAAACTTTGTGTGCACCCCTCGACTGCAGCGGCAAGTCATGCTGCAGACGATGAGCGGTGATGTTCCTGACATTGTGCTGTTTTGTTGGCTAATTTGGGATCTGCCACTGTATCATTAACCAAAACTCTCTTCTCAACAACTGCTCTGCTTACTCTATTTGAATTATTTTCTATTATTTAATATAATTTGCCTTGTTATCGTCTGTATTTATTTGATGTGTTTACCTGGTCTCTGGTTTTTCTTCACTGATGCTGTTTCTTCAGTTAAAACTGATATCATGTTTCAAATGGTGGGCTCATTAGTGGTGTGTGTGTGTGTGTGTGTGTGTGTGTGTGTGTGTGTGTGTGTGTGTCATGGGGGTGTGTTTGTGTGACCTCCTGCTCACCAAAAGAATCAAAAAAGCAGAAAGCTTACAACACAAGAAACAGAACCTTCACATGGGATGGGTCTGTGATAAAACACTACAGCTTTCCCCCAAAACCTCGACAGGCTGGGGAGGTGTAATGTCTTTGATCACACAGTTTGAACCAAGACTTTACAATTTAGGAAACACAATGACAACATTCAACAATTTGACTCTAACTGTGTGTGTGTGTGTGAGAGAGAGAAAGAGAGAGAGAGAGAGAGAGAGAGACTATGGCTGTCTCACTTATGAAGAGCCATGTGCAGATATGCAGAAGCTGACTGAGGTATAAAAATCTAGCTGTTTAGTTGTTGACATACATATATACATACATATACAGAGAAGTGCGATCAGGGAAAGTGGAGACACCTGAAGAGAATGAGACACAGGTGGACAAAATGACAGCAGACAAGACAAAGGAAGCCAAACGTGAATGGACGACATACAGAGGACACGAAAGGGCTGAACACTAAGAGTGGAATTAACTGTAAGACACCTGAGAACAAGGTTCAAAACTAAACACCCCAAAGAATACATATCACAAATATAAGTATAAACAACAAACCACGAGTCACAAATATGAACAAAATCCATCCCATCCAAATTTTTTGTGAATTTAAACTAAAAGATTTATAAGAAGATTAAAACAGGGATGTGGGGATATGTAGTTTTATAAAGTCTTCTGATTATTAAAAACAACAACTGTGGTTTAACAGTTTATTCATCAACAGTGAATTCAATTAACAACACTTCATAACCTTTTTGTATTATTAATTTATATAAAACCATCACCAGATTTTAACCACAACATCAATATAATAAAACCTACACATTGTATAGTTTCTGTGTCAATAGATTCTTTTTCAATAACAAAATTAAGTTTTTGTTGATGTAGGAAAATAAAAAGTGTGCTAAATAAAACCTAAAACGTCACTGTGAAAAACTACATCTCCCATAATCCCTCTAAAGAATCCCTTCACAAAACACAACCAAAAACCAGCTGAGGAGATAAGAAGCTGTTGTTTACAGTGCTTTTAATGTTTTGAACAGAAGAAATTAAACTTATTATTATCAGGCTTACTGACCCACTTCTGCTCTCCTGATCTATTTATGGCTCCAGACATGCCACAGACATCATCTGTGCTTTTAGAGTCCCAGTTATTATATCCAATGACATCATCAGTGACCCAGAACCAGAAGCCCAGAGTGCAGGTGTAGCGCAGCCCCAGCCAGACAAAAGGAGTGGAGGCGTTTCTGGCATTTTCCTGAAACCACTGCTGCTCATGCAGGTTGGTGATGGAAACCAGGTCATGGTGTTTCTCTCTGCAGTAATAAAGGGCTTCCTCCCAAGTTTTCTCTTCATGGATCAGGATCATGTTATCTGTCACCACAAAACCCAAAGAGCTCTGAGTCTTTGCTGTGCTTTATGAACAATGACAGACATGAACAGTCCACACTTACAGAAACAAGACAGACAGGCACAAACATTAGGACAGTTACACCTGTGACTGTGTAGGTGAACAGCTCTAATGAACATTTATATAGTAAAGATGAGAAAATGACAGAGAGCTTTGTTAGGAAGGAAGAGGTTTAAATATATAAAATATCAGTAGGTCTGCACTGAGTAAGACTCACTGTACACATGCAGTACATTTGTTTTGCAGTTAATAATTAAAGGTTGTCCACAGTTCTAATAAACAGTGTGGTTAAATTGTACATCTCAGAGGGAGCCAACCGAGATACAAAAAGAAAACTGATCTAAATCCTCTCAGTGACTCCAGCAGTTCATCTATTGGACAAACAGCTGAGATAAATCTGTGTAAACTCACCATCATAGCAGAAGAAAGGCTTTCTGTGGTCACATCCAGCAGAGCTCCATCTTCCTGATCTCTCTAACACAGTCGTAGCACATGTCCTGTTGTTTAGTCCATCATTAAATGAGTCCATGTCCCAGTATCTGAAAGAGAAGTTACTCCCATCTGACCACCTCCAGCTGTCTCTGAACAGGCCGATCCACAAGCCTTCAGACTTCGGCAGCTTCTTAAACTCTTCACTGTATATCTGATCGAGTCCACTAGCCAGGTCGGTGTGATGCTGTCTGCAGTAGTTCTGAGCCTGAGTCCAGGTCACAGGCGTCTTAATCAAATGAAAGGTTTTGTTGTCTTTCATTGTTTCTGTCAAATCAACAGAAAAACACAAAAACATCTTTATCAACTAATTTGTCTCATTCTTCAAACTGTCTCTATCAGGAACATATGATATAACATAAATTATAAACTAGATTATAACATAATTAAATATTGTTTCATCATATTACTGTTCACATATTCTCACCATCATAGCAGATGAACTGAAATGTGTGGGTACATGGATAATCTGCCCACTTGTCTCCTGTCATCACACAGTTCTCAGGATATGCTCCATCATTTGGCTCTGTATTTCCCCAACAGGTATTATTTTCAGTGTATTCCTCCCCCGGCAGAGACCAGTGCCACGTCCTGTTGTCTCCTCCTGTGATGTTGTACAGTCCAATCCAGGCTTCTGTTTGATTCTGTGCAGAGTCTTGAAGTCTTCTCATGTCTGTCAGGTCAAACACTTTGGCCAGGTCTGTGTAGTTCTCTCTGCAGTATGCCCGTGCTTCATCCCAGCTCATCTGTTCTTTAATAAAGTGGTACTCATACAGGTGACATGTGATGAAGACACACTGACCTAAAACAGAAGAAATACTGTTGAATATCTGCTGATACAAGCAGGAAACTCATGTTCCCATCAAACTGTCCAGTTTACAGGTGAATCCTTGATTTTCTCAGTAAGAGTTCATTTGTTTAATGAGTCCTGATCAAACTAAAGGATTTTAGGTGGAAACAATCAGGAGCCCTGGTAAAATGATCACTCACCCATCAGAAGAAGCAGAAACAGACTCCACTGCATCGTCGCTCTGTCACATGAAAATGACTTTTCTTTCATTTGGAGGAAACAATGAATCCAGCAGCTCTTCACTGTTTGATGGACACACAGCACTTTATATTAAACACAGATATCTAATTTATCACACACTGCTGTAAGAAATATATGATTATTCTTAATAAATAATCATCTGTTTAAAATTGTCCATGAAGACAAAAGCAATTGTTCAAATGTGGTCCACACAGCACCTCTGTACACAGACATGAAATGAGCCTGCAGGTTTGAGACTCACATCTGGTTCTTCTCTGGTGTTCATGCAGACAGCTCTGCAGTGAATAACCATCTGTACTAACACACACTCTGTACTCAGTATTTCAATATTAAGATACAAATTTCCCCCCTGACACAAAGACACAGTGTAGATATGGCTTATGAATGGACTTGTTTACATTAAGCTATGGAAAAAGGACACAAAGCACCTCACTGTGGACTATCCAGCAAGCAGAAACAGGAAGTTTTATTCTAATTTCTAAAAATGACTTCCTTGTTTGTTTAACATTTTCTTGATGTGGGGGGTGCAGGGTAGGGCTATGACAGCAGAGGTACACCTACACACATCACCACCCTGTGACAGTGACACACTCCACTCATGCTCACATGAATCTATATGACCTCACAGGCCAAATCTACAATATAGGATTTCAAGCCCAAAACCAGCTTTTTAAAATTAAACGGCCGCACTGGTTTGAATTCAATTTTCTTTATATAGTGCCAAATCACCACAACATTAACATAGACCTTATAGTAATACATGCAGCAAAAAACCAAATAACCATATGACCCCGTATAAAGCACTTTGGTGACAGTGGGAAGGAAAAACTCCCTTTTAACAGGAAGAAACCTCCGGCAGAACCAGGCTCAGGGAGGGGCGTAATCACTCTAATCTGAACATTTGCTCACACTGACATACGCACAATACACACAATATCATAAACTAGAACTCATCAAGCAGCTAGTGTATAACCGTTTATATAAAGCCCATTATTAAACAATGTGTTCATTGGTAATTGCATTTGCAGCTCCTCTCACCTCAACAACACACATAAAAAACATTGTAAATTGAAAAGATGTATGAGCCTGATTAACCTTACTGTCACAAATACCATTTGTGCTTCATTAGCAAAGCTACTGTACTTGAAGCTCACTTTACCTGCTACCAACTTTGATTACTTTTAAACAGTTTCCAAAGTTATGCTTTACTTTAACATGTTTACAACAGTCTTATCATTTTTACTGTTTTACATAGGAGTCATTTTGAGGACAATTACTCCACCTGGGTAATAAAATAAAGAGGCACAGATCACGACTTTGTTTAAAGCTTCAACTACAGGATTTATTCTGCAGGCTTCCCTATAAGGCAGTATACATTCTTCCTGAGAGCATTGTGGCATCTTTAGGGAATCCAGTTTGATAAAACTTCAAGTGTAATTAGATAAAAACTGAATCTGAACAAAAAATATTACTGGGGTGTCCCTTTTTTAACTTGCTTTAAAATATGAACTGAACTGTAATCCCCATAATTTATGCACCGTTTTTATATCTCCTGACTTTTTAACTATTATTTTAACTATTATTTTAATCCATATTTATGTCTTAAAACTACATTTTTAACCTTTCACAAAGACTATGTGGCATAAGTACCACACTGGGTTTTTTTTGGATCATAATTACTTAAAGCTGGTCCATGTTCAGCATTGCAAGTAACTAATCATGACTAAAAAACTAGTCATGTTTTACAATTAAGAAAAAAAACTTGTCCACTCAGGAAAAGGGGGATTTATGGTCAGGGTTGGGGGTTAGGATGTGATCGTTATTATGGTTACAGAGCTGTAGGGCGGTTTTGGGATTAGAGTTTGATGTGTTGTGTGATGGTGTTTACACACTGCAAAACTGTAATATCACCACAATGTGATTGGTCACTTGGACCGCCATCAGTTTGATGATCCAGGAGCAACACCATCAAGAAGATACACACTGTGCTTCTTTTTGAGCAACTTAACTTTGTTAACAGAAAGTAAACACAGACACACAACGAAGAGTGAAAACTACTTTCCCTCGTCTTTTACAGTGACTGTGGAAACTGCTTTATTTAGGAAAGGATCAGGAAGTGAAAATACAACAAACAGCTGACAGCTCAGAGTGTGGTTTCATCTTTACATCCATCTGTGTGTCTGTGTGTGTGACACTGGAAAGTCAAACACACAAACACCCACAGAGCTCTGCCCCGTCCAGCCTTACATCCAAACAAAGCAACCAGACACTCAGTTTCCAAGCACACACCTCGCTGTCCTCCAGCCAGCACAGACCAGGTCCATCCTGGAGGCAGCTCACCTGAGCAGTTCCTGCTGTCAGACAGCTGTAAAGACTCTGAGAACACTCTGCACACACATATGATGGCTCCACCACTGAGGCTCCAGCAGACACACCTCGGTCCACATTCAGCCTGACTCTAACAGCCTGGATCAAACACAGAGCTGCCAGCTGCTGCTGCTTTTGCTTCCAGCTATCAGACAGAAGCAGATCCAGCTCCAGGTCCACAGTCAGGAACAACTACTGGGAACCAGCATCAGTCCTGGGGCACAGACAGAGAAAACAAGGTGACGGCTCATCGTTAGAACAGGTCTGACTGCTTTAACCAACAGCTCCACACTGGTCCCCACAGTCTGCTGGTGTGTTGCAGCAGATGTGCCGGCACAAAAACTATAAATCTTTTATGATCTATTCAAATAAATCATGAGGATAAATCAAAGCAGCCTGGAGCAACACCTGGTTTTGAGCTGCTTGGGGAAGAAGTCGTAGACTCTGCAGAGCGCCAAGGCAGGATGACGACCACCAGAGGGTGGCATGGAGTGAAGCCTGACCAATGGCATCACTGGAACATAAAAAATAAAAAAGGTCTGAACACAGAAGGGAAACTTTGACACGTAATAAAGTGCCAGCTGTTGGCAGCTGTTCATGAACACATGAAGAAGAAGCTGAGACATCTTCATTTAAAGTGCTTTTATAAAACCTCCACATGTACCCGAACACATTATTCTCCATGAGACCAACATCTCACTGAGATCTAGAAACACCTGGTGCCCTCACACAGTTTTAATGTCTCACTGATGAAGTTGAATTATGAATCATTTTTTCCAGTGGGCTGTGTGTGAGACACCAGGCTTTACTGTGAAAGGAGCAGAACTCCAGACGACACTAGTTTTAAATAAAGATGAAACCATCAGCAGTGTGTTCAGTCAGGAGCTGATCCCTCAGTGAGGACCTGAGCTTTCATGTGATGATCTGATGATGTCACAGAAACACTGAGTCACCTGACTTAGGCAGAACATTTGTGAAGCAGAGCTCAGAGTCGGGTTTGAAGAACTTCTCCTTCTGAGGTCTCCACAAGCTCAGAGCTGCAGCATCTTTGCTCCAGTCCTCTGCCTGTTTCTCACTGAACCTGTGAGCCAAAGATGTATCTGCAACACAGAGAACGAGGGTCAAAGGTCAAAGAGTGACGACTCAGGCTGAACTGACACGTCACAGTTCTGATGTTTTTTGCCTAAAACTTAAACCCAAAGATCCAACTGATCCAAGTTATCTTTACTTTGGACAAACTGAAGCTGTTCAGAAGCTCCATCAGCTTCTGGAAGTCAAAGCTTCTCTTTTCTTTGCTGCAACTTTATTCTGGTGTTAATTAATTTTAGTCTGATCGAATCTGGTTTTAGTCTGATTTGAACTGGTTTTATTCTCGTTTAAACTGGTGTTTCAGTGAGTGTTGGTCTGACCTCCACTCTTCCTCCTGTAGATGACTCCAGCCAGAAACAAGATCAGACCCAGGATCAGTCCTACGGCTCCAACGATGATCAGTCTCTCTGTTTCAGGCATGGGAGGGACTGAAGACACACAGGTGAGAGTCACACAGGTGAACAGACACACAGGTGGTGTACAGGTGTGTCGATACAGACTGGTATTTACCCCAGTTAATAATCAATGGTTTCTCCAGGCTGGCGTGCTCCACCATACAGGAGATCTTCTCTCCAGACCTTCAACACAAACACAAACCAACATCACTGATATTTATCTGATTTATCTGATTTGTGTGATCAGCTGATGGTTACCTGATCACCTGCAACACATTTTATATGATGGACTTGACTCACAAAGATGTGGAAAAGAGAAATTATGGAGATGTTAAAATAACTGAATCAGCAAATGTCCTGTTTTAAACTTTCAACAATATTAAAAACAATCTTGGGGACTTCCTGTTTTCGATCTGAATTTTCGGACAGTTCCTGCTGAAACACTCGGCTCTGCAGAAACTGGAACGTCGGATGGGTTCAGTTTTAGCAGGAATGAGGAAGAAGAAGAGGGAACAGGTTTCACAGGCTGAGCTGTGAATATGGGATGTTGTGGTTATTCAAACTAAAGTCAGTGAGCTGGAGCCACAGAAGAAAACTTGGACAAAGATCAGAGTTAACAGCTGAAGGATCAGACCCTTCAAACATCACCATTGAAGGAGTTTGGTGCTGACAGTGGAATTATCCTGGAGAGGGCACACAGAGTTCTCCAGCTTGTCCTTCAGGACCGTGGGAAGAATAGTGTTGATGCATGAGGTGAATGACGGCATCATCCGCTCCAATGCCAGGCTGGTAGGCAAACTGAAGTGGGTCTAATGATGAGCTCACAAGGCGCCGAAGCTGAGCCAGGACCAGCCGCTCCAGGGTCTTCATCAGGTGGGATGTCAGAGCCACCGGCCTTTAGCTGTTGAGGTCCTTGGGGCGTGAAGTCTTTGGCACTGGAACAACACAGGAGGTTATCCAGAGCTGTGGGACTCTTCCCAGCCTCAGGCTCAGGTTGAAGAGGTGCTCCATCACCCCACACAGTTGCTCTGCGCAGGACCTGATGACCCTTGAGCTGATGCCATCTGGACCCGCTGCCTTCTTGGCTTTAATCCTCCTCAGTTCCCTCCTAACCTGGGTGGTTGAGAGAGACAGGCTAAAGCCTTGTGTTGGGTGTTATTATGTTAATCTATCACTTTACTCTGACCGCTGTGCTCGTGGAGGAGGCTGATCAAGGTCTGTGGTCACCTGCAATTGACACACTAAGACATTTATTACATTTCATTTTCATCACTACTTATTACCACTTTCATTCTCTGATTCTTTCATTCACTATTTAACACATCTCTTTCCATCATTCATCCTACACACATCAGCTGAATTAACTCTTTTCTGTCTTGACATTTCTGTTTTTCTCACACAACATACTTCATGCACACTTTCCCACATTTCATCACAATCAGAAATGGAGTTTCCACCCAGACTATGGGCCATCCCATCCATGACTCCTTTTCCATGGGGTTGAGCTCAAGTCATTTTCGCAACAGGAGCGTCCTGCTTGCGGCCTCCTCTTCTGTTGCTTGGTGCTGGTGTAAGGAGTGTAAGGACCAAACAGAGCACCTCAGCTCGCTGAGGTCACAGGATCACGCACTCAATTAAGGGTCTTCTGTCAACTGAAACCCAACTTGTTGAGTGTCTAAAATAAAACTTCGCCAGTACTAAATTTGCGCAATTTTGCAGTGTCGGATCATGGATCTGCGCACCCCAGCGTCGGACTATCAGTCGTGCTCTCTTGGGCATGCGCCCCTTGTCGTCTGGTTGAAGACTCTCTCCCCCAATTCAAAACCTGCTCACCGTTTCTCTCTTTTTCTCTTCCCCTCTTGGCTCTTTAACTATCTGCATGTGTGAGTTGCTGAAGTAAGTTTTGCAGTTCCCCCTTTTCTACTTTTTTCTTAAATTAAAAAAGAAAGGAGGGACTGAGGTCATTTTCCCTCAGGATGGCTAGTCACTGGATCCCCGTAATTCAGCAAAACTCAGCCGAGGAATCCTATTTGACAACGCCATATTGTTATGGAAATTTTAATAATAACCTGCAAAACCCCCAGTGAGCATCTTTTGAAGTGAGCTTAATAAACACATTGCAATGTGGAGAGAAACATCCCAGCCAAACACCAGGGTGATTTCTGCTCATGGCTGCCATCCTTACGTGTTGGCCCACGTCACGGGATGGGGCTGTACAGTGGTACAGCCCCATCCCTAAAACCTTCTCCCTCACAGAGAGAGAATTATGACCTTTTACTGCTTAGCGTCAATGAGAGATTTGCATCCCTGATAAGCAGAGGGAGTCTCACTATCTGTTTAACGTCTCCCATGAACTTACAATGGCCCCACTGTGTGTGTGTGTGTGTGTGTGTGTGTGTGTGTGTGTGTGTGTGTGTGCGTGTGTGTGTGTGTGTGTGTAGACCATATGTGATAGAGCATAAGACACATTTGTGAAGCTAACCCAAGTAACAAAGTGATACTACTATTACTACAGTGACATGGTTAAAATATGTGATCGATACATAAGAAATGAAATCTGCCAGTACAACATTCAAATGACGTCCAACCATGACCCAACCTGGAAGTTAACACGACGTTTAACACTTGAACTTTGGACTGAGTAATTTTTTGTACGTCAATTGGACGTCTGTGACAGGTGCAGGAAACTGACATGATTATAAATATAATGTTTATTTGTGGGTTTTTACAAATGTCAACATGACACAAATGAATACAGATGATTATAAACATAAATGATTCATTATATGTTGGCCTACTGATTTATTCAATACATGTTCCTGTTTTTGACTTATTTATTTATTTTAATTCATCACCTTATTTGTTTGTTACCAGATTAAAACTGTGATTCATTTAAATCTGTTGAAATATTGAAAATGTTGAAACCATGTTAAAACATAAAATAATAATGTTCAAATTATTTAGATGAATTTTGAAATTCATTTTAAAAGGAGTAACATGTGTTTAACAAGTTTAAAAGAGCGTTTGAATTATGTATGGTTCATTTGTACAAGTCTCCTGCTTTATTGCTCATGATTGTGAGAGGAAGTGTGTAGTTCTCTTATAATATACAGCCTATATTATAAAAACAACGTACAAGTATAAGGTTGATGTTGAAAAGATGTCCACAACGAACACATTTTAGGTCATACATTTAAGACTTGTGTTATTATTGGGTGACAGTACGTCACAATGTTCCAAAGTGCTGATGTTTTTGCCTTTTGGTGGCTCCATAATGTGCCTCCAATCATCATGCATCATGATGACTATCCCCAGAATCACCTCGGATCAAGTTCACACAAAAAACTAATTTCAGTCTCTTATTAACAGTTCGAACCACATAACATGGCAGTGACATCACTTCAAAGAAGCAGGGCCTCATTTGTCTTTATGGATATTCTAAAGAATGATACGGGCCTCAACACAGGCTTCATTTGGACCCCCCCCCCGTGTGCAACACAAGATAAATGTCATCATTACATTAACTGCAGCTAATTGCGTATTACTGTGACATATGTAGTGTGTACCTGTAAATCCAGGTAGTTGTGGTATTACATGTGCTGGATGCACATTTGCTGTAACTGGCTTGAAACCAGCTTTAGAAACACATCATGTTGACTTTGCTGTTAACTGGTCTCATCATTAGGAGGCGCTGTTTGTATTTTTTCTGCGAAAGCTGTAACAGTGACAGACTTGGTTAAATGAAGGTTTATTTGGCTTCATGAACACATGATCAGATTATAGAGCTCATATGGAATCATGACACAAACATGGTTTTACCTGCTTTTAGTGACAGGCTTTGTAATTCAAGCTGAGGATACAATAGTGTGATACAAAGATTTACAGCACATGAAGCAGAAACATTCAAACCATCAACATATTTGAACTCAATCAAAACAAATATCCTGCAACAGTTTAATGATGAACCAATCCAGCAACAGCGAAGGAAGAAACCAAGATGTTCCTGACTCTGGTAAAGGAGAGGAAATGAAACACAGACTGCTCTCTGCACATATCTAACCTGCAGGTAATAATCTGTTGGTCATTTTTCTCCCATTTCAAACCCAGAGACTGTAAACACTGAGCAGAAACACAGAGTTCACCCCAGAAAATCTACATGTGCAGCTAAGAAGTGACTTTAGTTTTAAACCTTAGTGTTTTAAACAAATAAAATTAAACGTCTCATTTTTCCTCTGACTGACCCACTCGTGCTGCCCTCCTGTGGTCATGGCTGCAGACATGTCACAGTCTTCAGTCCTTCCCCCTGAAGCCCACCTCTCATAGCACACTACATAATCAGTGACCCAAAGCCACAAACGTGCAGCGCAGCCGTAGCGCAGTCCCAGCCACACGAAAGGAGTCGAGGCGTTTTTGGCTCTTTCCTGGACCCATCGCTGCTCCTCAGGGTTGCTGATTGAAACCAGGTCATGGTGTTTCTGTCTGCAGTAATTCAAGGCTTCCTCCCAGGTTTTGTTTTCCCTGATCAGAATCAACTTATCTGCCATAAAATCACAGAAAACATGAAAATGAGCTTTGAAAGAAACAGCTTTATTTGTTGTAACAAAATATGTCAAACAAAATACTAAACAAACAAAGCAAAAAATTAGAAAACTTGAAAGATTCGAGGTAAAACAGATATACAAAGCAAGATGGCAGAGCACTGGGATAGAGGAAGCAAAACTGAAGTCAGCACAGGCAGAAAACACAGGGATGGGACTAAAAGCATAAACAGCCATGGACACAGAACACAAAGAGAACAGACAGGGACTGAAACAATAACAACACTGAGTAAAAACTTGAACTGACTGGAAATGATGGGAACAAATATGAAAAACTAAAAATATAGAACTAAAATGTAAATACTGAAAACTGAAAGCACAAGGAAATATACAATTAAAGAACTCATACAAAGCTAGAATATGCAAATCCCTGAAATCCAAAAGAACAAGTCATAAAACCATAATAAACACAAAACCCGGACAAAGACACATGCTAGGTCCAGTTTTAGACAAAGAACAAAGAAAAAACATTTCAGTGATTTTTCAGATGAATCAGTTGCTCTACAGAGAAATCTCTGTTCCAACCATCAGCTAAACATCTTCACCTCTGACAGAAGTTCAACATTCATGCAGAAATAAGTGGCTGAAGAAACATACTGACCTAAATCCTTTGAGTGACTCCAGCTGTTCATCTATTGGACAAACAGCTGAGATAAATCTGTGTAAACTCACCATCATAGCAGAAGAAAGGCTTTCTTTGGTCACATCCAGCAGAGCTCCATCTTCCTGATCTCTCTAACAGAGTCGTAGCACATGTCCTGTTGTTTAGTCCATCATTAAATGAGTCCATGTCCCAGTATCTGAAAGAGAAGTTACTCCCATCTGACCACCTCCAGCTGTCTCTGAACAGGCCGATCCACAAGTTCACCTTAGGGTCTTTAGACTTCTGTAGCTTCTTAAACTCTTCACTGTATATCTGATCGAGTCCACTGGCCAGGTCGGTGTGATGCTGTCTGCAGTAGTTCTGAGCCTGAGTCCAGTTCACAGACGTCTCATTCAAATGAAAGGTTTTATTGTCTTTCAATGTTTCTGTCAAATCAACAGAAAAGAAAGTCTTTATCAACTAATTTGTGTCATTCCTAAAACTGTCTCTTTCAGGAACATATGATGTAACACAGATTATAAACTAGATTATAACATTATTAAAATATTGTATTATCATATTACTGTCCACATATTCTTACTGTCATAACAGATGAACGGATGCGTGCGACTACATGGTTCATCTTCCCACTTGTCTCCTGTCCTCACACAGTTCTCCGGATATGCTCCATCATTAGGTTCTCCAGCTGTCCAACAGGTCTTATTTTCAGTGTATTCCTTCCCCGGCAGAGACCAGTGCCACCTCCTGTTGTCTCTTCCTGGCTCGCTGTACAGTCCAATCCAGGCTTCTGTTTGATTCTGTGCAGAGTCTTGAAGTCTTCTCATGTCTGTCAGGTCAAACACTTTGGCCAGGTCTGTGTAGTTCTCTCTGCAGTATGCCCGTGCTTCATCCCAGCTCATCTCTTCTTTAATAAAGTGGTACTCATACAGGTGACATGTGATGAAGACACACTGACCTAAAACAGAAGAAATACTGTTGAATATCTGCTGATACAAGCAGGAAACTCATGTTCCCATCAAACTGTCCAGTTTACAGGTGAATCCTTGATTTTCTCAGTCAGAGTTCATTTGTTTAATGAGTCCTGATCAAACTAAAGGATTTTAGGTGGAAACAATCAGGAGCCCTGGTAAAATGATCACTCACGCATCAGAAGAAGCAGAAACAGACTCCACTGCATCGTCGCTCTGTCACAGGAAAATGACTTTTCTTTCATTTGGAGGAAACAATGAATCCAGCAGCTCTTCACTGTTTGATGGACACGCAGCACTTTATATTAAACACAGATATCTAGTTTATCACACACTGCTGTAAGAAATATATGATTATTCTTAATAAATGATCATCTATTTAAAATTGTCCATGAAGACAAAAGCAACAGTTCAAATGTGGTCCACACAGCACCTCTGTACACAGACATGAAATGAGCCTGCAGGTTTGAATCTGGTTCTTCTCTGGTGTTCATGCAGACAGCTCTGCAGTAAATAATGATCTGTACTAACACACACTCTCTTTGTACTCAGCATTTGAATATTAAGATACAAATTTCCCCCCTGACACAAAGACACAGTGTAGATATGGCTTATGAATTGACTTGTTTACATTAAGCTGTGGAAAATGGACAGAAAACACCACACCTGTGGACTGTCCAGCAAGCAGAAACAGGAAGTTTTATTCTAATTTCTAAAAATGACTTCCTTGTTTGTTTAACATTTTCTTGATGTGGGGGGTGCAGAGTAGGGCTATGACAGCAGAGGTACACCAACACACATCACCACCCTGTGACAGTGACACACTCCACTCATGCTCACAGGAATCTATATGACCTCACAAGCCCAAAACCAGCTTTTTAAAATTAAGCGGCTACACTGGTTTGAATTCAATTTTCTTTATATAAAATCACCACAACGGTTGCCGCAAGGTGCTTTATATTGTAACGCAGACCTTACAGTAATGCATGCAGCGAAAAACCAAATAACCATATGACCCGCTATAAAGCACTTTGGCGACAGTGGGAAGGAAAAACTCCCTTTTAACAGGAAGAAACCTCCGGCAGAACCAGGCTCAGGGAGGGGCGGGGCCATCTGCTGCGACCGGTTGGGGAGATTGTGTCTAAATCTATTTTTAGTTGACTTTGGCCTTTGACTTGAGATTATTTATATATTTTTGCAGTTAAGAAAATGTTTTCTTTAAAAAAGTTAAACTTGAACATGGCACATAAACAAGAAAATGTTTTAGTTGTTTGTTTTTTCGACAAATGTTGTATGGAGTTACATTTTAAAAACTGCAATATTAAAAATAGAAACAAATGAACAGTTCATTCTTTTTTGAATATTTATTATTGTTTGTTAATAAGACAAAAGTATTTCTTATTAGATTACACGAAAACTAAAGTAATCACTCTAATCTGAACATTTGCTCACACTGACATACGCACAATACACATAATATCATAAACTAGAACTCACATCAAGCAACTAGTATGTAACCGTTTATATAAAGCCCATTATTAAACAATGTGTTCATTGGTAATTGCATTTGCAGCTCCTCTCACCTCAACAACACACATAAAAAACATTTAAAATTGAAAAGATGTATGAGCCTGATTAACCTTACTGCCACAAATACCATTTGTGCTTCATTAGCAAAGCTACTGTACTTGAAGCTCACTTTACCTGCTACCAACTTTGATTACTTTTAAACAGTTTCCAAAGTTATGCTTTACTTTAACATGTTTACAACAGTCTTATCATTTTTACTGTTTAACATAGGAGTCATTTTGAGGACAATTACTCCACCTGGGTAATAAAATAAAGAGGCACAGATCACGACTTTGTTTAAAGCTTCAACTACAGGATTTATTCTGCAGGCTTCCCTATAAGGCAGTATACATTCTTCCTGAGAGCATTGTGGCATCTTTAGGGAATCCAGTTTGATAAAACTTCAAGTGTAATTAGATAAAAACTGAATCTGAACAAAAAATATTACTGGGGTGTCCATTTTTTAACTTGGTTTAAAATATGAACTGAACTGTAATCCCCATAACTTATGCACCGTTTTTATATCTCCTGACTTTTTAACTATTATTTCAATCCATAATTATGTCTTAAAACTACATTTTTAACCTTTCACAAAGATAAGTACCACGCTGGGGTTTTTTTTGGATCATCATAATTACTTAAAGCTGGTCCATGTTCAGCATTGCAAGTAACATGACTAAGAAACTAGTCATGTTTTACAATTAAGAAAAAAAACTTGTCCACTCAGGAAAAGGGGGATTTATGGTCAGGGTTGGGGGTTAGGATGTGATTGTTATTATGGTTACAGAGCTGTAGGGTGGTTTTGGGATTAGAGTTTGATGTGTTGTGTGATGGTGTTTACACACTGCAAAACTGTAATATCACCACAATGTGATTGGTCACTTGGACCGCCATCAGTTTGATGATCCAGGAGCAACACCGTCAAGAAGATACACATTGTGCTTCTTTTTGAGCTGCTTAACTTTGTTAACAGAAAGTAAACACAGACACACAACGAAAAGTGAAAACTACTTTCCCTCATCTTTTACAGTGACTGTGGAAACTGCTTTATTTAGGAAAGGATCAGGAAGTGAAAATACAACAAACAGCTGACAGCTCAGAGTGTGGTTTCATCTTTCCATCCATCTCTGTGTGTGTGTGTGTGTGTGTTCTTGTCTAGCTATCTTTGTGAGGACCGAAATCTGCATTCTACTATACTTGTGAGAACCAGCAGTCACTTGTGAGGACACACAACCCGGTCCTCACATTTTTGAAGGCATTTAAAGCCATTTTTGAGGCTCAAAACGTGGTTTTAGTGTCAGGGTTACAATTAGGTTATGGTTAGGTTTAGGGTAAGGGTTAGGGTTAGTGTAAGGGGCTAGGGAAACCATTATGTCAATGAGGGTCCTCACTAAGATAGCTGAACGGGGTTGTGTGTGTGTGTGTGTGTGTGTGTGTGTGTGTGTGTGTGTGTGTGTGTGTGTGTTTGATAACACTGGAAAGTGTCACACACACACAAACACCCGCAGAACTCCGCCCCCTCCAGCCTTACAGCCAAACAAAGCACACAGCACACACCTCGCTGTCCTCCAGCTCAGGTCCATCCTGGAGGCAGCTCACCTGGTTGGGCCTGAGCAGTTCCTGCTGTCAGACAGCTGTAAAGACTCTGAGAACACTCTGCACACACATATGATGACTCCACCACTGAGGCTCCAGCAGACACACCTCGGTCCACATTCAGCCTGACTCTAACAGCCTGGATCAAACACAGAGCTGCCAGCTGCTGCTGCTTTTGCTTCCAGCTATCAGACAGAAGCAGAACCAGCTCCAGGTCCACAGTCAGGAACAACTACTGGGAACCAGCATCAGTCCTGGGGCACAGACAGAGAAAACAAGGAGATGACTCATCGTTAGAACAGGACCTGTACTGCTTTAACCAACAGCTCCACACTGGTCCCCACAGTCTGCTGGTGTGTAGCAGCAGATGTGCCGGCACAAAAACTATAAATCTTTTATGATCTATTCAAATAAATCATGAGGATAAATCAAAGCAGCCTGGAGCAACACCTGGTTTTGAGCTGCTTGGGGAAGAAGTCGTAGACTCTGCAGAGCGCCAAGGCAGGATGACGACCACCAGAGGGTGGCATGGAGTGAAGCCTGACCAATGGCATCACTGGAACATAAAAAATAAAAAAGGTCTGAACACAGAAGGGAAACTTTGACACGTAATAAAGTGCCAGCTGTTGGCAGCTGTTCATGAACACATGAAGAAGAAGCTGAGACATCTTCATTTAAAGTGCTTTTATAAAACCTCCACATGTACCCGAACACATTATTCTCCATGAGACCAACATCTCACTAACATCTAGAAACACCTGGTGCCCTCACACAGTTTTAATGTCTCACTGATGAAGTTGAATTATGAATCATTTTTTCCAGTGGGCTGTGTGTGAGACACCAGGCTTTACTGTGAAAGGAGCAGAACTCCAGACGACACTAGTTTTAAATAAAGATGAAACCATCAGCTGTGTGTTCAGTCAGGAGCTGATCCCTCAGTGAGGACCTGAGCTTTCATGTGATGATCTGATGATGTCACAGAAACACTGAGTCACCTGACTTAGGCAGAACATTTGTGAAGCAGAGCTCAGAGTCGGGTTTGAAGAACTTCTCCTTCTGAGGTCTCCACAAGCTCAGAGCTGCAGCATCTTTGCTCCAGTCCTCTGCCTGTTTCTCACTGAACCTGTGAGCCAAAGATGTATCTGCAACACAGAGAACGAGGGTCAAAGGTCAAAGAGTGACGACTCAGGCTGAACTGACACGTCACAGTTCTGATGTTTTTTGCCTAAAACTTAAACCCAAAGATCCAACTGATCCAAGTTATCTTTACTTTGGACAAACTGAAGCTGTTCAGAAGCTCCATCAGCTTCTGGAAGTCAAAGCTTCTCTTTTCTTTGCTGCAACTTTATTCTGGTGTTAATTAATTTTAGTCTGATCGAATCTGGTTTTAGTCTGATTTGAACTGGTTTTATTCTCGTTTAAACTGGTGTTTCAGTGAGTGTTGGTCTGACCTCCACTCTTCCTCCTGTAGATGACTCCAGCCAGAAACAAGATCAGACCCAGGATCAGTCCTACGGCTCCAACGATGATCAGTCTCTCTGTTTCAGGCATGGGAGGGACTGAAGACACACAGGTGAGAGTCACACAGGTGAACAGACACACAGGTGGTGTACAGGTGTGTCGATACAGACTGGTATTTACCCCAGTTAATAATCAATGGTTTCTCCAGGCTGGCGTGCTCCACCATACAGGAGATCTTCTCTCCAGACCTTCAACACAAACACAAACCAACATCACTGATATTTATCTGATTTATCTGATTTGTGTGATCAGCTGATGGTTACCTGATCACCTGCAACACATTTTATATGATGGACTTGACTCACAAAGATGTGGAAAAGAGAAATTATGGAGATGTTAAAATAACTGAATCAGCAAATGTCCTGTTTTAAACTTTCAACAATATTAAAAACAATCTTGGGGACTTCCTGTTTTCGATCTGAATTTTCGGACAGTTCCTGCTGAAACACTCGGCTCTGCAGAAACTGGAACGTCGGATGGGTTCAGTTTTAGCAGGAATGAGGAAGAAGAAGAGGGAACAGGTTTCACAGGCTGAGCTGTGAATATGGGATGTTGTGGTTATTCAAACTAAAGTCAGTGAGCTGGAGCCACAGAAGAAAACTTGGACAAAGATCAGAGTTAACAGCTGAAGGATCAGACCCTTCAAACATCACCATTGAAGGAGTTTGGTGCTGACAGTGGAATTATCCTGGAGAGGGCACACAGAGTTCTCCAGCTTGTCCTTCAGGACCGTGGGAAGAATAGTGTTGATGCATGAGGTGAATGACGGCATCATCCGCTCCAATGCCAGGCTGGTAGGCAAACTGAAGTGGGTCTAATGATGAGCTCACAAGGCGCCGAAGCTGAGCCAGGACCAGCCGCTCCAGGGTCTTCATCAGGTGGGATGTCAGAGCCACCGGCCTTTAGCTGTTGAGGTCCTTGGGGCGTGAAGTCTTTGGCACTGGAACAACACAGGAGGTTATCCAGAGCTGTGGGACTCTTCCCAGCCTCAGGCTCAGGTTGAAGAGGTGCTCCATCACCCCACACAGTTGCTCTGCGCAGGACCTGATGACCCTTGAGCTGATGCCATCTGGACCCGCTGCCTTCTTGGCTTTAATCCTCCTCAGTTCCCTCCTAACCTGGGTGGTTGAGAGAGACAGGCTAAAGCCTTGTGTTGGGTGTTATTATGTTAATCTATCACTTTACTCTGACCGCTGTGCTCGTGGAGGAGGCTGATCAAGGTCTGTGGTCACCTGCAATTGACACACTAAGACATTTATTACATTTCATTTTCATCACTACTTATTACCACTTTCATTCTCTGATTCTTTCATTCACTATTTAACACATCTCTTTCCATCATTCATCCTACACACATCAGCTGAATTAACTCTTTTCTGTCTTGACATTTCTGTTTTTCTCACACAACATACTTCATGCACACTTTCCCACATTTCATCACAATCAGAAATGGAGTTTCCACCCAGACTATGGGCCATCCCATCCATGACTCCTTTTCCATGGGGTTGAGCTCAAGTCATTTTCGCAACAGGAGCGTCCTGCTTGCGGCCTCCTCTTCTGTTGCTTGGTGCTGGTGTAAGGAGTGTAAGGACCAAAACAGAGCACCTCAGCTCGCTGAGGTCACAGGATCACGCACTCAATTAAGGGTCTTCTGTCAACTGAAACCCAACTTGTTGAGTGTCTAAAATAAAACTTCGCCAGTACTAAATTTGCGCAATTTTGCAGTGTCGGATCATGGATCTGCGCACCCCAGCGTCGGACTATCAGTCGTGCTCTCTTGGGCATGCGCCCCTTGTCGTCTGGTTGAAGACTCTCTCCCCAATTCAAAACCTGCTCACCGTTTCTCTCTTTTTCTCTTCCCCTCTTGGCTCTTTAACTATCTGCATGTGTGAGTTGCTGAAGTAAGTTTTGCAGTTCCCCCTTTTCTACTTTTTTCTTAAATTAAAAAAAGAAAGGAGGGACTGAGGTCATTTTCCCTCAGGATGGCTAGTCACTGGATCCCCGTAATTCAGCAAAACTCAGCCGAGGAATCCTATTTGACAACGCCATATTGTTATGGAAATTTTAATAATAACCTGCAAAACCCCCAGTGAGCATCTTTTGAAGTGAGCTTAATAAACACATTGCAATGTGGAGAGAAACATCCCAGCCAAACACCAGGGTGATTTCTGCTCATGGCTGCCATCCTTACGTGTTGGCCCACGTCACGGGATGGGGCTGTACAGTGGTACAGCCCCATCCCTAAAACCTTCTCCCTCACAGAGAGAGAATTATGACCTTTTACTGCTTAGCGTCAATGAGAGATTTGCATCCCTGATAAGCAGAGGGAGTCTCACTATCTGTTTAACGTCTCCCATGAACTTACAATGGCCCCACTGTGTGTGTGTGTGTGTGTGTGTGTGTGTGTGTGTGTGTGTGTGTGCGTGTGTGTGTGTGTGTGTGTAGACCATATGTGATAGAGCATAAGACACATTTGTGAAGCTAACCCAAGTAACAAAGTGATACTACTATTACTACAGTGACATGGTTAAAATATGTGATCGATACATAAGAAATGAAATCTGCCAGTACAACATTCAAATGACGTCCAACCATGACCCAACCTGGAAGTTAACACGACGTTTAACACTTGAACTTTGGACTGAGTAATTTTTTGTACGTCAATTGGACGTCTGTGACAGGTGCAGGAAACTGACATGATTATAAATATAATGTTTATTTGTGGGTTTTTACAAATGTCAACATGACACAAATGAATACAGATGATTTATAAACATAAATGATTCATTATATGTTGGCCTACTGATTTATTCAATACATGTTCCTGTTTTTGACTTATTTATTTATTTTAATTCATCACCTTATTTGTTTGTTACCAGATTAAAACTGTGATTCATTTAAATCTGTTGAAATATTGAAAATGTTGAAACCATGTTAAAACATAAAATAATAATGTTCAAATTATTTAGATGAATTTTGAAATTCATTTTAAAAGGAGTAACATGTGTTTAACAAGTTTAAAAGAGCGTTTGAATTATGTATGGTTCATTTGTACAAGTCTCCTGCTTTATTGCTCATGATTGTGAGAGGAAGTGTGTAGTTCTCTTATAATATACAGCCTATATTATAAAAACAACGTACAAGTATAAGGTTGATGTTGAAAAGATGTCCACAACGAACACATTTTAGGTCATACATTTAAGACTTGTGTTATTATTGGGTGACAGTACGTCACAATGTTCCAAAGTGCTGATGTTTTTTGCCTTTTGGTGGCTCCATAATGTGCCTCCAATCATCATGCATCATGATGACTATCCCCAGAATCACCTCGGATCAAGTTCACACAAAAAACTAATTTCAGTCTCTTATTAACAGTTCGAACCACATAACATGGCAGTGACATCACTTCAAAGAAGCAGGGCCTCATTTGTCTTTATGGATATTCTAAAGAATGATACGGGCCTCAACACAGGCTTCATTTGGACCCCCCCCCCCCGTGTGCAACACAAGATAAATGTCATCATTACATTAACTGCAGCTAATTGCGTATTACTGTGACATATGTAGTGTGTACCTGTAAATCCAGGTAGTTGTGGTATTACATGTGCTGGATGCACATTTGCTGTAACTGGCTTGAAACCAGCTTTAGAAACACATCATGTTGACTTTGCTGTTAACTGGTCTCATCATTAGGAGGCGCTGTTTGTATTTTTTCTGCGAAAGCTGTAACAGTGACAGACTTGGTTAAATGAAGGTTTATTTGGCTTCATGAACACATGATCAGATTATAGAGCTCATATGGAATCATGACACAAACATGGTTTTACCTGCTTTTAGTGACAGGCTTTGTAATTCAAGCTGAGGATACAATAGTGTGATACAAAGATTTACAGCACATGAAGCAGAAACATTCAAACCATCAACATATTTGAACTCAATCAAAACAAATATCCTGCAACAGTTTAATGATGAACCAATCCAGCAACAGCGAAGGAAGAAACCAAGATGTTCCTGACTCTGGTAAAGGAGAGGAAATGAAACACAGACTGCTCTCTGCACATATCTAACCTGCAGGTAATAATCTGTTGGTCATTTTTCTCCCATTTCAAACCCAGAGACTGTAAACACTGAGCAGAAACACAGAGTTCACCCCAGAAAATCTACATGTGCAGCTAAGAAGTGACTTTAGTTTTAAACCTTAGTGTTTTAAACAAATAAAATTAAACGTCTCATTTTTCCTCTGACTGACCCACTCGTGCTGCCCTCCTGTGGTCATGGCTGCAGACATGTCACAGTCTTCAGTCCTTCCCCTGAAGCCCACCTCTCATAGCACACTACATAATCAGTGACCCAAAGCCACAAACGTGCAGCGCAGCCGTAGCGCAGTCCCAGCCACACGAAAGGAGTCGAGGCGTTTTTGGCTCTTTCCTGGACCCATCGCTGCTCCTCAGGGTTGCTGATTGAAACCAGGTCATGGTGTTTCTGTCTGCAGTAATTCAAGGCTTCCTCCCAGGTTTTGTTTTCCCTGATCAGAATCAACTTATCTGCCATAAAATCACAGAAAACATGAAAATGAGCTTTGAAAGAAACAGCTTTATTTGTTGTAACAAAATATGTCAAACAAAATACTAAACAAACAAAGCAAAAAATTAGAAAACTTGAAAGATTCGAGGTAAAACAGATATACAAAGCAAGATGGCAGAGCACTGGGATAGAGGAAGCAAAACTGAAGTCAGCACAGGCAGAAAACACAGGGATGGGACTAAAAGCATAAACAGCCATGGACACAGAACACAAAGAGAACAGACAGGGACTGAAACAATAACAACACTGAGTAAAAACTTGAACTGACTGGAAATGATGGGAACAAATATGAAAAACTAAAAATATAGAACTAAAAATGTAAATACTGAAAACTGAAAAGCACAAGGAAATATACAATTAAAGAACTCATACAAAGCTAGAATATGCAAATCCCTGAAATCCAAAAGAACAAGTCATAAAACCATAATAAACACAAAACCCGGACAAAGACACATGCTAGGTCCAGTTTTAGACAAAGAACAAAGAAAAAACATTTCAGTGATTTTTCAGATGAATCAGTTGCTCTACAGAGAAATCTCTGTTCCAACCATCAGCTAAACATCTTCACCTCTGACAGAAGTTCAACATTCATGCAGAAATAAGTGGCTGAAGAAACATACTGACCTAAATCCTTTGAGTGACTCCAGCTGTTCATCTATTGGACAAACAGCTGAGATAAATCTGTGTAAACTCACCATCATAGCAGAAGAAAGGCTTTCTTTGGTCACATCCAGCAGAGCTCCATCTTCCTGATCTCTCTAACAGAGTCGTAGCACATGTCCTGTTGTTTAGTCCATCATTAAATGAGTCCATGTCCCAGTATCTGAAAGAGAAGTTACTCCCATCTGACCACCTCCAGCTGTCTCTGAACAGGCCGATCCACAAGTTCACCTTAGGGTCTTTAGACTTCTGTAGCTTCTTAAACTCTTCACTGTATATCTGATCGAGTCCACTGGCCAGGTCGGTGTGATGCTGTCTGCAGTAGTTCTGAGCCTGAGT